>NC_090925.1:745748020-746048020 GCF_040938575.1 Ambystoma mexicanum
TGATGCACACCCTGTTACTCCCTTTATTATCCCCTGGCACTCTTATTACCCCCATAACCGCTCCATGCCCCATGCCATTTCACCCTGTGTTGCCTCTTATTACTCTTACTGCACCCAAGATCCGCCCTATGTCATATCAGATTGCTCCTGTCACGTTCCATACCTTTCTGTATTGCTCCATGACACTTTTATGGTCCCCGGAGCGGTCCCATTTTTAATTTGCTTGCCCCAACCCTTACACTATGGCTTGCCATATTGGCTCTACCCCCAATTTAAAAATACACTAATCCCACACTTACCTGCGCACATAGACTCATGAGCACACGTGCGCGGGCTCCCCCAAGGTTTCCCAATTAGTAGGGTGCACAGGGCCAATTCTATGCCCGCTGGAACAGCTACCCAGCATGCTCCCATGTGTGGCCTAATGGGCTTTGCGCTCTGTCTATGGTCGCGTGTTGCGCCTGTATTCACAGACTGGCTTCTATAGGGAAAAGCTCTGTGTCGAGCCAGCCTGAGAACCGCTCAATTCAATAGGTATCAGGCTGACTTGGCAAAGCTCTTCCTCTCCTGCTGCAATTCCTAAAAGGAAGATGGGGCACAGCACCAGTGGAGTAACTTTGCCGAAAATGTTGGGGGGGACATGACTTCTGAAGAAAAGGTGCCCCAGCCAAATGAATGGGGACAAAATGGTGTGCCATGAAAGTTGGGGGGTGGGGCAAACACCCCTGCCCCCCCTAAAATCACGCCCATGCACAGCACAATACTCCATAGTAGCAGGACACCTTTCTTAGCATGAATGTATAATTGTGCTGCTCTCCTCGAGCCACCAAATCATTTTTGAAAGACCTACAAATTTGGTGGTAGGGTAGCTTGCAAATTGGTGCGGCCTAAATACCTTCCCACGGATCAAGCTAGCGGGACTGAGCTTTCCACGTCCTCTGCCCAAGATGTCATAGCGGAGTTACTAACCACAGGAAATATTGTACCGAAAAGGTGTACCCAGGAGCATAATTTAATTTTCAAAAGAAATTAGATATAAAACCATACATTTTATAAAAGATTGTAAAGGAGGGCAAAGGTGTTATTCCAACATGTCAGGTGCCATGTCTGCCAGAGTACACAGGAGACTTTCTCTGTATTAAGTAATGTAGGAACCTAGCAGAAGATTGTGGGCCCAATAGAAACAGTAAATACACAATACACAAAAATGTGGGTCATCTTATAGAAGCTGTGTCTAAAAGAGTGTGCCATAACATTCTGGGGAAATGGCAATATCAGGCTAGTAGACATAACAATGTTTAGGAAATCTCTTCCCGGCAGATATTAAAACATTCTACCAGAAAATCTTATGCACACCACAGTTCATGTTTGAGTTGGTAATGTACAATCTGAATTGGCATAAAACAAATATAAGAATAATTCTTATTATACAAACAGATAGTGCCACCACATGCCAGTTTATAATCAAAATACATTTTAGTGTGCCTCAAATCAGGCCTCGCGAAATCTACTCAACCATTCGCATAGTTTAGGAGTTTTAATGAAGGTTGAGTACCATTGGGATAGTACTCGACCTCGCTGGTGAGTACAATGAAGTTCTGGGATGTTTAAAACATTTATTTAACATTTTCTGCAAACAACTTTGCAGTAAATGTCAAATATAAGTTTCACTGTGCGTGGTTGGCCTCTGGGTGGCAGCAGTGCACCAAACAAGAAGTGGCGTTATGGTGACATGCACTACTTTACAGAAAGCGCTGGTAAAATGGTTGTCACTGATCGCCATGGGTCGGGTGCATTTCTCTTAGGTCAAGTAGGGAAACTAAGTTGTTCGACCTGCAGGTCTAGGGGTATTTTAAGGAATTTGTGAGGCCTGCAAATAATTTAGGATTATGTCAGTAACCCAATTGTGTTTCTCTTAATTTCCAGGATACTGCTGATAATGGGATGCTCAATGTTTTAACCTGCCAAAGGGCTGCTTAAATATGCCATAGCACAGTCAGATAAGTAGGGCAACTGCCATCCCGTCTGAGTAACCATTGCCAATATTCACACTGTCAAGCCACTTCTAACACGGCCTAATTAATCACATATTCTCATGTCAGTTTTGAAAGGCCTATCATAGTTAAGCACGTTATGTTGGTTTCCTCACTACCCCAAATAATAGTCATGCCTGGTTCATTGGTGCCATGCCGGTTTTGCCCCCTTGTTAGACATTGTCACGCTAGTTTCTTCGTTGCCCATTGCCCATAGATACCTACCATATCAGTTTTACATTTCCCACAGAAAAGTATTATAAAATCAAAAACGGTTGTATGGAAGGCTCCCCCAAGCAATGCCATTGGCCATGATTAATCAGTACCCTTCTACCAATCGCTTTTTAGTTTTAGCTTGTTTCCCTAAATGAAAGAGAGAATGCCGACACACTGGTACCTTGCTCGTTGAGACTTACAAATCAAGCTTCACCTCACTAATGAGACCCAGCAAGTCAAAATATGCCTCGGGTGCCTTGTGTTTCAGTTTGGATGTCCCTTTTTGACGCAGGAGCAATATTTGTCTGCATATGGCTGGTCCCATCCTGCAATGGAGTAAGTGAGCAAACACAATGGTATGGAAGCTACTGTGTGAGATTAGAAAGAGGCGGCCAATGCTAGGAGAAATGCCCATTGATACAGTAGTGCATAAACTGAGGCAAGAAAAGCAAACATACTACGAAAAAGGAGATAAGCCAGGGGCAGTTCTGGCGAATAAACTAAAACCCCAAAGAGTAGATAGTAGAGTCAAACTAATTATGGGAGGCACAGGTGAAAGACATGAACGTCCGAGGGATATAGCACATAGCTTTGTCAAATACTATAGCTCGCTATACAAGAGGGACAAAGACGAGAGAGAAGACCTTATGGTAGAATACCTCAGCGAGATAGAAATACCAGGGCTAACCCACCCAGATCAAGAAACGTTAGCAGGGGACACAACGGCTCAGGAAGTGCAAAGTGCAAAACACAGAGAAGAACCGCGCTTTGCAAAGCACCACAAGCACTAGAGGTTCTCAAAAATACAATAAAGTGCAAAGACCACTAATACAAATATATCAAGACTTCTTTGAGTGCAAAGACCGCTGGTCAAACTATAATAACATCCATAAAGTGCAAAACCGCTGCTAAAAGTATATTACCTATCCTTTGAGTGCAGAGATGGCTGGTAAACAAAATATTTTATCAAACCTGAGAGAGGAACGCCCGACTGGCTTGGGGGGCATCCATAGTCTGACTCCAACCCCCTCTCTACCTCACGTAGAAGTACTTACAATTCCATAGTAAAACAATAGTAAAACAGTCATTACGTTGCTCACAGGCGCGTAACTGCATGTGAAAAAGTATTAAGATTCCCAGTTCGAGCGACAATGATCTGGTCACCAAGGTGGCTAATGTCCCAATAGCTTTTCCCGACTGGTTGTGTGGCAGGCAGGGGCGCTGAGTACGCGGGTGCGCTGGGGCTCGGGAACCCATCCGCCCCACCAAGACCCACCGGCTACCAGTTGCAGAGCACCCCGTTCTTCCTCCTGCACCAGTACCGCAAGCAAGTGCTTCCGATAACCACAGCCTTAGCCTGCAGCAATGTTCAACAGGGTTACCGCTTTCATCCGAGGGGATAGGGTAATGAGAGTAATAAGGAGGCCACCTTAACACCCCCGAACAGTGCTAGCCGCGGGGATAGCAGTGACTTGTGGACAACAGAGAGAGTTGCTCTCTCACTCGTCAAGCTAAAGCAACCCGGGAGGGCCTTGTCATTCATACAGACTGAGCACATCAGTTGTTGTATTCCAGACATTGGGCCTCATTACGACCCTGGCGCTCACGTAATGAAGGGTACCCTTCATTACGGGAGCGCCAATTATGAGGTTCGAGGTTCCCTTTGCGGGACCCGGAACAGACGTCTAGTAAAACCAGACGTCCTTTCCGGGTCCCGCGAGGGGAAGAGGGAGCTAATAACGGGCCATTCGTAATGTGCCCGTTATTACCTCCCTCACCATTCCCATTGAGCCCTATGGGGGCTCAAATGGGAATGGGGAATGGTTCCTTCGAAGAGGAATTACCGGGTCCTCCAATGTTGTAATTCCCCATTGAAGGAACCCGGTATTGGAGCCCAGTTTGGAGGCAGCCATGGTGCTAACAGCATCATGGCTACCTCCAACCTCGCAATGAGGCCCCTACACTCTTAGGGGCCCAGTACTCCCGCTGCTCCAACCAACTGCCCATTCCAACCGAGCTTTTGTTTACCAATGACTGTAGTCAATGTCAATATCTAGAGGCACGCGAGGACCGCAGGGAACACAGGGAAACACTCCTGATGCACTATTCGCTGTGCTTCGAGTCGGGATACAGATTTTGTTGGTTAGCACCTCATCGGGGCCAAAGGAAAGCAAAAAGTTACTGCCTCGATAGCCACACACAGGGAAATACCCTCGCTGCACTCTCCGCTGCGCTCTGACTCAGGATACAGATTTTGTAGGTTAGCACCTTCTCCGAGCCAAAGGAAAGCAAAAAGTTAAGCTTCAATAGCCCCACACAGGGAATCACTCCTGCTGCGCTCCAAGTCAGGATACAGATTTTGTAGGTTGGGACCTCCTCTGGGCCAAAGGAAAGCAAAAGGTTACTGCCTCGCTAGCCCCACACAGGGAAACATTCCCGCTGCACTCTCTGCTGCGCTCCAAGTCAGGATAGAGATTTTGTAGGTTAGCACCTCCTCTGGGCCAAAGGAAAGCAAAAGGTAACTGCCTCGATAGCCCCACACAGGGAAACACTGCCGCTGCACTCTCCTCTGTGCTCCGAGTCGGGATACAGATTTTGTAGGTTAGCACCTCCCATTTGTATGGTGGAGAGGAAGGGTGAAACACAACTTATGTTTATGTTTATTAGGGTTATATATCGCTTTAATCCAAAGCGCTTTACAATATAACAACAAGGTACAATAGTGGGAGAAGCATATAAACAATCATGATACAAACCAGTGTAACAATGCGCAGAACAGGTTCCTTAGATGGAGGAGGCGAGGGAAGGGTGAGGAGGAAGGGAGGGAGGGTAGTCAGGGAGGGGGAACAAATTCAGTTGTCTGATTTAAATTCCAGCAGGTGTGAAAAAAGGGGGGGAGGGAGGTATGAAGAGGATAGGGGGACAGGGGAGAAGGGAGGAGAGAGGAAGGAAGGAAAGTCAAGGAGGGGAGTGAAGAAGGAGGGCTTTCAAGGCGGTGTGGAAGGAGGAGAAGGTGGGGATGGAGCAGATGGAGAGAGGTAAGGAGTTCCAGTGTAGGGTGGCCAAGAGCTGAAAGGAACGGAAGCGTGAAGAGGCACATGGTGAAGGGGGTACAGTGAGTAGGAAGAGATCAGCGGAGAGAGCGTGAGGGAGTGTAAAATGAGAGGAGAGGTAGGGGGAGCAAGGTCATAGATTTGATAGCCAGACAGAGGAATTGAAACTTAAGTTGGGAGAGGAAGGGAAGTCAGCCATGGAGGGAGAGCGAGGAGGAAACAGAGTCGCGAAGACTGAGGAGACATAGAGTACGGATAGAGGACTGATAGATGGATTTGAGGGGGGGTCAGATAAGAAACAGGGAGTCCAAAGAGGAGAGAAGAGCAATAGAAGTCGGGAAAAGATGAGGGAGGAGATTAAGAGTTTAGAAGCGTGGCAGGTGAGGGAGGATGGGATTTTACGAATGTTGTAAAGATGGTGACAGCAGGCACGAGAGGTGAGAGAAATGTGGTGGGAGAAGGAAAGAGAGGAGTCGAAGTGGAGACCAAGATTGCGAGCATGGGCAGAGATGGGAAGATTAGAAGGGGGAAAGTGGATTGAATGAGGAGGAGAAGGGGAAAGTGTGTTTGGTGGTCGGTCGCCCGCAGGTGAAGAGTGAGAGGTGAAGCGGCATCCACCGTCAGAATGAAGGAGAGGCCCCGCTGCTGAGTTGCAGACCAGCGCAAAGAAGAAAGAAGGATTGGAAGATGCTTAGCAGCCTCTGCCGCGTGGAGTAGAGGGAACGCGAGGCTGGCGGCGCTGCCGCAATAAATTAACAAATCTCCCACCGGAGAGTGAAGGGAGGCGAGTCTGGTGTAATGTTGTGCCTCTTTAATGAAACGAGTCCCTGATAAGGGCTCGTGCTAATGTCATATGTCTCTGACCATATGACCCAAATAATAAAAGCGATGAGCGGTTTCCCACTCATCAGTCAGCTCCAACAGACTCCTACCTCCTGTGGTCATTGCAGTGCACCATGCAAATCACATGGGCCTGCCCTGCAGGGCCCACCTGACAACAGTGCCCTTGCGTGGCAATGCTGTCCACCTGCAGTAGCAGAGCCCCTGCAGGGCAACTCTGCATGTATGTGCCGGAGCCCCTGCTGGGCAACTCCGGGTGCATGACGCTGTGTTGGCCTGGGTGCCCCGCCAGCATGAAAGGCAGCATTAACTCACTTTGTACTGAGCAGTACAAATGTGAAGGGCAAAAGGCGGCAGTGTAAAGGACGGAAATTTGGTGGCAAGGAGCCGCCTACATGTATGTCAACATGTTACAGCTCTCCACCGTCAAATTAATCATTTCCGGAACATGAGCCCCATGGTGTTTATTTCTCTATACATTTTTAGGCTTTCCTTTCACCATAATGCGCCTTTGCATTCTGAATGATTTTTATGTTCTTTGAATTAATGATTCTACCTTTTTATATTCCGAAAAAGTGTCTAACGTATAACTGAACAATCCTACCTTTTTCGATCTCGTAAAAACGAATGTCGCTTTTCGGCTTTTTAATGAACCATTCATTCCAACTTGTTTAGAAACTACAACATCATTTTGAATTCAAATATATCAACTGTTTATTTCTGGACCCAGGGCACAGGGTCCAGGCACACTGTTGCTGGGGGCACCCAGCTGGTTCACCTTCATTGGACATGGCAGGCTGGCTCGCGCCCACACAAGCCAGCTCGTGGTGTAGTGGGGCATTCACCAAACTTAGTTGCAGGGATCACCCTGATGGGCCATGATCACGTGGACCCAGACCATGGCCTGGGAGCACCCAGGCTGTCGGAGCCGGAGTTGCCCAGCAGGTGATCCGGAGAACAGCTGCAGAGTTTCCTAGCAGAGGCTGTGCTAACCCAGTGCACTGGGACATCAGGGACAGCATTGCCCAGCAGGGGCACTGTCCGGGTAGAGGGCCCTGCAGAAGCAGGCCCTCTGCCTGCTACATAGCACCAACATCGTGCTGCAGCAACATGACACACAGTAGGCAGGAGTCCGTTAGCATCGACTGACAAGCCGGAAACGGCTTTCCCTTTTATTTAGTAAGTCACATGGTCACAAACATGTGACATTAGCACAAGGCAAGCCATGCAAATGAGTTGTTCTCAGAAAGGGGTGGCACACCACACTCCTCCTTTTCCATAACGAACAAACAAATGGCAAGCGTCACTGGACATCAAATCAATTAACAGTCACAAACAGTAACACTTGGAATCCGGCTGTATATTGGAACCCGAGTTGGGGTAATCAGTACCTACAAACGTGCTTTGGTAGTTTCATACATAAAACATAACCTGGCTGTTGGTACGCATTTTAGGGTGACAATCAGGGTTGGTGGACTGCTAGTGACATGTTGGACATTCCACATTTGAAAAACCCTTTATTAAACTGGGTGAGTGGAACTTGAACCATTGAATGACACTATTGCTAGCTTCTGGCACCATTTAAAACAGGCCCACAATATGCAGCATCACGACTTCACGTAACATTTTAGCTGGGGCCACTTTAAGCATGTCCAGAGTCTGCAGGATCCAAACAATGATGTGGGTGGCTACTGAGTCCATTTGAAGCTCTTGCGGGGCTGTAGGAGACCAGCCCACCTTACATTTGTATCTGTTCAGGACCGTTCACTTCACAGTTCAGGGCCAGCAAAGACACACCTGGGGGTGCCAGGGGCCAGATCGGCCCAGTCCATGGTTGGTGGGGCAAAAAAGCTGTGTTCACTGGTGGCAGGGTATCTGAGGTCACGGATCTCCCTCTAACTGGAGGCTGTTCATCTTACTGTATAGCACCAGCCACTACTCTCAGCAGAGAGCGCACAAGCACTCGTGGTGAGCTGCAAACCTCATGTTTTGGATTCGACCCTCTGTATTGGGCCTGTGGCAGTTCATCCATTCTCTTTTTGACAATCTTGTGTCACGGCCTACACCTTTTCCAAATGCCACTGAGCAAATGTTCCTCTTCTATCTTTTCTACCTTTTTTTTTGTTCTTCTTGACAGTCACGGCCAATGGACCTGGGATCGCCAGAGGGCCTACACACTTCTCCTCTTTGCGCCAACATGGAGCGCTTAATTTCTCCCAAAGTCATTTTATTGAGGCGGTTGCGGCCTCACCATATCCATTTCACCTCCCTTTCTTGCAGGAGACAGTTGAATCAAGACAGCGGTGGATGCTGTGTTGCAGCTCTCCCCCAGTCAGGGGATTTATAATGGTTGGTGCAGCGGCATACCGATTCCTCCACAGTCAGGAGGTGAAACAATTAGATGCGGCTAAGGTTGCACATCCTATCCCCCAAGTGGAGATTGCTGCGGCATCAGCTCGGAACTGCACTGTTTTTGTGCTCCTCTCTGTGCAAGCAGAGTATGGGAGGCACGGTGGGTCGCACCCTGCTACAGCACCGAGGCGGGCCCCTCCTATCTTGATGCAGCAGTGGTCACCGCAGCACCCGCTTTCTCCCCTCCCAGACGGGAGACATACACATTGGCCGAGGCCCCACCTCCACACTCGGCCGATGTGCACTGTGTGCCCCTACCAGGGAGTTTGACCACCCCAGTGTAGAAACGGAGCAAAACACCCGGGCTGTGCCTCTACTGGGCCATGCCGGCCTCCTACCTCCTTTCTTTTTTCCAGCTCTGACACGGAGCAGCTCATTCTTCAACGTCTGTCGGCCTGGGAATACCACAGGAGGCGGCAGGCATTCCAAGAAAGCTCTGATCACTGAGTAACAACACTCCTCCCACATCAATGATGGCGGCTGCGCCAGCATCGCGGGGCTAGCCCCTTCGTCGCCATTGTTAAGTCCTGGACCCAGGGCACAGGGTCCAGGCACACCGTTGCTGGGGGCACTCAGCTGGATCACTTTTAGTGGACATGGCGGGCCGGCTCACGGGCACACGAGCCAGCTCGTGGGGTGGTGGGGGCACCCCCACACTCAGTTGCAGGGATCACCCTGATGGGCCGTGATCACACGGAACGAGACCATAGCTTGGGAGCACCCAGGCTGTCGGAACCAGAGTTGCCCAGCAGGGGCTCCGGAGGACAGCTGCAGAGTTGCCCAGCAGAGGCTGTGTTAACCCAGTGGCACTGTCTGGGTAGAGGGCCCTGCATAGCAGGCCCTATGCTTGGTATGTAGCGCCAACATCGTGCTGCAGCAACATGACACACAGAAGGTAGGAGTCAGTTAGCATTGACTGACGAGCCAGAAACGGCTCGTCCCTTTTGACTCACTGCAGTCAAATTACTAATTTCAGCAACATGAGCCCCATGGTATTATTTCTCTATACATGTTTAAGCTTTTATTTCACCATACAGCACCTTAGCATTCTGAATAATTAATTGTTATCTTCTTTGAATTAATAATTCTAACTTTTTATATTCCTAAAAAAAAAAGTGTATAGCTAATAAATTAACAATCCTACCTTTTTCGATCTCGTAAAAACGAATGTCACTTTTTGGCTTTTTAATGAACCATTCATTCCAACTTGTTTAGAAACTACAAAATCATTTGGAATTCAAATATAGCAGCAAGTTCTACTTCTTTGCTTTTCCTCTCGTGAGCTTAAACCAGTTTCCTTTTGTGGAAATTAAACTCCTACCCTAGCATGCTATTTCCGTATTATGTGACATTTTCCTCCAGACCTCGTCCTGCACGAGAACAATTGCAGCAGTGTCGTAAAACGTGCCTGCGAGTATTTCTGGCCCACCCTTGTAAGGCCGGCTGTTCAGAGCCGCGCAGGAAGCTGTGCCTCGCCGCCCGGGAGGCCTGCCATAGAGAGGGAGAGTCCGCAGCAGGCCAGTCGCTGCTGCCTCCAAGAATCGGCCAAAGCCCCGTTCCCGAGCTTCGGACATCTTGGGGCTGTCTCGGGACGCGGTGCCTGCCCGATAGCTCTACCGTAGGCCCGTACCGGTATCCCCGGCTTGGGAATAGATCCAGAAGCTTCCTTGCTGCCGCCGCTCCCCCTCAGAATGGCCCTGTTTTTACCGCCTGGAAGCATTACGGAAGATCCCGCCTCTGCAAATTCATTTCGTTTCCACAATTTAGTCCGACCTCGGCCGCCCTATAGTTGCAGACAGAATGTTGCTGCGCGCTTGGGGTGACGGGAACTAGTGGCCCTACAAAGTTCTCTCTCTTTAACTTCCATCAATGGCATTAGGCCTTAGCACGGGCGTCCCTTATTATCCGCTGCTGTTCTGTCAACTGCTCTGACATTACAGCAGAGGGTTGTGGAATTTTCTCTACAAGGTGTCTTTTTAAAAAGATTTTTTCGGTGCTGAAAGTGGACAAAATTTCCTGGGGGAATTCATCCCCCACCCCTTCACGCAGGGGGAGGCCGTAGCAGATGGGGCGGATTGTCATCTGTGTGGGTCGGACTGAGGGGCAGAGCTCGCTGTCTAATAATGTGGGTGTCTGCATATAGGATGCTGGCTGCTTTGCATTAAAGCAAAGTGTATTTTGGGACCTTAAGAATGACGACCAATTTGTCAAACGTGTCTGTGATAGTAATGCAAATGTACGTTCCTTCTGAGTATGCAATGCACACTGGGTCTGGTGCTCATTTCATCTGTTAGAATAGTCACCATAACAGTAAAAGGTGTGCAAAGCAGCTTTTGACCTTTACAGTAGTTTGAGTTTGGGATGGTGACCAAAGGACAACTTTGAAATGCAGTTTGGGAAGTCTCATATAGACTCCAAATGTACAAATTAAGGAGACGTTCGCAGAGCAGCGTTCTGGCAAGACAACTTTTTTCAGACCTGTGCTCCGTTTTGTTCTGGCCTATTTCCTTATGGGTGTGGGTTGAAAGGAAAGGGAGTCTAGTGTTCCTTTATTTTTAATCTATATTTCCTTTTTTCTTCGCTCTCCACCCTCTTCCATGCTGATCCATTCGAACGGCAGTTGGGTGGAAAATTGATGTACCGATCACAACATTAAAATATATATATATAGAGAGAGAGAGAGAGAGAGAGAGAGAGAGAGAGAGAGAATATTCCACCTCAGAGTTTCGAGTGTAATCAAAGAGAACTCAAGCTTCACTCTCGATCTCTAGCAGATGTCACTCCTAAACGCTTTCTTTCCACCCGACAAACGAGTAACAAACCACAAAAACTCGATGGAAGGTCGGATAGTTATCCTCTTGAAGAATAAAACCTGAGGACGAAGATTGAAATCTACACCCTGAATCAAGTCCAAAAAAATACCTTTAAGACTTGTCCATAGTATACAGGAGAATATCCTGAGTAACTACGGTACTCTGTTGAACTCTGCTTCCCAAATGAAACGCATCATCTTTTAAAACTTTGCAGTCCAGAGAATTGGAATAAAGTTTGAAATATTTCATCTGCAACGCATTTTTAAGTTCCATTTCAAGATTCTGATATGAGGGTAAACAAACAGATTCAGTATTTTAGATAATACAAACAATACAAAATTGATTCATCTGAGTCTATTAATGTGTGATAACTCTTGCCAGGGTATATGTTGATATTCGTCTATAATTCTGTATATAATAATATGTTTTTATTGAGCGCATCATGCTGGATTCCTACTACATCTAAGCCCTGTATTATAGGTGCTCTTGTTACCTCATGTAATTGTATTCAATGTATCAACCCCAATAGCATGAAGGGCTTTCTCCACCCTGCATGGATTTAGATGTGTACTGCAGGCTGAACACAGATGTCTGGGGAGTGTGCTTAACTCACAAGCTTCCTTGCTATTTCCCTCAGTGTATCACGGCATCATTGAGACAAGTAGCGCCCTCTTTGGGAGCATTGATGTTATTTACACCCCTGTACTAATTATGTAAAGTGCAAATACCGTTATCATAAAAGTGAAGTAGGGTAAAATCACGGATTAAGAGTTTATCATCAGGACTGAAATAACAAAGGCAGTAAATCACTAAGTATTGCCCCATAATCATGCAGACAAATTGCCTACACATTGGGCGCATCTGAAAAGCATCTATCTCATATGACTGGCAGATAAAGTGATGCGCTGTGCCCAAAGGGCCCATAAGAGACGCCATAAATGCAACGAAAACTCAGTAAACTCACATGTCTCGCGCCTGTTCCCTACACGTTGCCTCATTACATTGTCCAGTGTGGTGGCCCCTGGGACCACTTTAAGGCCCAAGTGATTATTGTGATCCTGGTTTTAGGTGCAGGTGAATTTTTGGGAGTAACTTTTTTTGTGTGCATGGCTCTAGGGAACTTGAAATCCAAGAGAATGTTTGCATGTGGCATTTTATGCAATCAGGGACGCCATCAGGGCCTTTCGAACTTTTTGGATGGAATGGGCCCTGAGCCTCAGGATGGGCCCATCAGCAACAGCCCTCTTGTTCGCAGTCTAAATGCACAGCAACATCTTTTTTAAATAAGGATATTAAATGTGCGTTTTGTAGCGTGCACGTTACAGGCCGCCATGGCTGGCGCCTTCAGTCTGCCCCCTTCCTAGGCCTCTCCCAGTATCCGGCCAGCAAGGCTATCACCTCATTGCCTTCGTTCTCCCCTTTCGTCTGCATAATGACTTTGTCAGCAAGGGGCTACATGGCTTTTCAGTGCACATTCAGTATTTCAGCTACCTCAGGCTGCCTGTTCCAGGATTATCTTCCCCTGTTAATCTCCTGCTGCGTTCCTCTGTCTCTATTATAATTGAATCACCCCAAGGGTGCTTCTGTTTTTTTCACTTGTAGGTAGGTGGCCCCCGTCAGCCCTGAGGCACCTTCATCTTTAGCCAGCCCTGCATACGATGTTAACCCATGTGGCAAAACTGCATCTATTACTCTAAATGAAGGAATGTGGTGAAAACAAACGTGAAGAGTATTAACAGATTTTCTACAGCTTTCAACCAGTGGCATGGACTATGTGAGATGTAGTGGTTTTGCTGCCTGTGAAGAAAACCCCTTCCAAGCGTCAGTAACACCCCTGGCCCTCCAGGCGTCAGTAACACCCCACACCCCCACCAAGTGTCAGTAACAGGGTCTCCACTCCAAGTGACCAGCAATGCGTTTTCCCCACTGATTCTTTGTTTGCTGTGGGCAGTGATTTATTAAGACCCATAGCAGACCAAGCAGGGAATAAGACTGCCGTTAGTAGTGAGTTGGGTTGCTATTTACACTACAAAGTGAAATTCCAACCTGTTGTAGTAGCACACTATTGTGTGCACATGTGTTCATAGACACCGTTGTACACACGTATAAACCAGAAAAGAGACTATGGAGATTTCGAGTTGGTCAATGTCAAGTGTGAGATGTTCTGCGAGTCCTAGCTTTTAGACCCCAATCTCATTGAATTCTAGTACTTGTAGCCCTGTGTTCTTCTGTCTCAATCAAATGTTGCGCTTTAGGATAGCGCCCCCTCCCCCAACAGGGAAAATCTAGAAGTTGTCAACCAGGCACAGAGTACTAACTCATGTCAGACTTTTATGCACACAACGTTGCATGCTGATGAAAATCTATACGTGCAATGGGAGAATGTGTAATTGAAAGACTTAAAACTGCAAACTATTTGACCAGAAAACCGGGCCTTAGAACCAGTCTTGCGCACTTGACTAGTCTGTGTGATCTTGGGCAGATTATTCTGCCTAAATGGGAGTTAGTGCGGTTAGCGGTTAAAATCAGGATAGACGATTATGCTGAGTGTGCACTACACACACATCTTCACTCATACATGGTTAAATAGGCTACAGGTTTTCCTTCATCTATATTAATGATTTGTTAGAGAAGTGTTATTTGCATATAAAATAATAGCACTGGCCATTCACATAGCACATGCCATATATTGAGTTGACCATTAACTTGCTCATCGCACCTTGTGCCATCACATGCTAATAACAGAAAAAGGCTTTATTTTACTCTTCCCTCCTCCCCTGGCAAAGGGGCTGGGGCCATGCTGCCCCCACTGGCCACCTAGTTTGTGAGTGGGGTGGTGGAGGGTCACACTGATCTTGGGCATGGGAATTGCCACACACTGAGCCAGGGCTCCAGATGAGATTTTGAGGTGGGAGTATTTCACTCCCTATTTTGCAAGAGTGTAAAATGTATGCGACATCCAGCCGACATGTGCAAAAACTGTATGGACATCATTACCATGCGGTAGCTTACTGCCTTGTGACAGAATGCACCTTTCATTATTTCTGTAAGGTCTGGCCATTTAATCTCTCCTGTATATATTTAAATGATGAAAACACAAAAACCTAGTCAATTACATAGTAAAGCAAACATGAATTGTATTGTGTGTTTTGAGGTTCGATAGGAGAATTGTCTTTTGATGTTTCATGAAAGTCCTCGTTTCGTGGAGCTATTACAACCTAGTGGTATGCCAATGTTATGATACAATAGTGCAGAGAGGCAAGGACTCCATGCTAAATTCTATACCTAATCTCATGGTCAAATGGTTATTAATATAGCACTTTTGGCAAAGCACTGTACATAGAACATATTTATCACCAAACTGAAGTCGGTACTCCTTTATCGACCTCGAAAGGCTGCGTTGGCCTTGCTGGGATTTGAACCTGGGATTTGAACCTGCAACCTACAGATCGCAGCAACGAGTGCTCAACCCGCTGAGCTATCTTATTTGAGAGGCTATAACACCTGTAATTGCTGTAATGACAATCACTCACCCTTGAGCAAAGACTCTGCTGTCACTGACCTTTTATAGTAATGTACCCCATTGACTGCAGGGTTGAATGGAGATAAACTAGACTGTGCATACTCCTCATTTTACACACGTTTATAATTAGTGTACATTAAATTATTAGTGTAAAAATGAACTACCTCTGTATGATTGTGCACAACACAGGAACTCAGAAAAATACAATTGTGCAATACTGGTTTACTTTCACAGGGAAAAAGGCACAATTTGTTACAAAATATTAATTCTCAATTGCAACTTAGTTTTCCATCTTATTAATTAGACAATCCTAAAATGCTAGGAAAATAAGCATGCACATTGCTTCTGTTTGCTCCACGAGCATCTACACACAACACAACAGAAGCTCAATGAAAAGAAACAATTCATTTTATCACAGTGTGCAATTTCTTTTATTGAAAAGCTTCAGAAAAATACATTCTCTTTCAGAGGCTTTTCTCCATGGCTTGCAATTGCATCCATGTAGATAAAAATCAAAAGAAGTGTTCTGGTTTCTGTCAAGTAACCTGTCCTTTGCGCTGCCCTCTGCTCTAAATTTGAGCGTAATTGCAAACACGAAAATAATAAAGCTGTCATATTTACAAGATTTTCATGCATACAACCTTATCTTGAGGTCTGCACTGAACACATTTTCTCCACTCTCACCATCCAACACATGTGGGTGTCACCTGATGATCGCAAGCTGAATGGCCCCTCAGCTTCCCATTGGCCATGGCACTTCGCAGGTGAGCCATGGTTCACTCCTAATAGAAAAGCGAAATGAATGATGCACTACAATGTTGGTTGGAAGAGGGGGTGCCTGCCTGATGCCTGTGTAAGGAGTCCACCAGCATGGTTTATTTTACTCTCCCACCATGGGTGCTGTGGCCAAGGGGCTTTGTCCCGCTACCCAGTTTGTGAGCTGGACAATGTGTGGGGCGGGCTCAGGTTTTGGGCATGGAAAATACTTGCTTATAGCTGAGACTTTCCACCTGCTACAGATTGCTTTAATTGTTCTCCCCTTTGTCCCACAATCCAGGACATGTGGGTGCAATCTAATTTCAACATTGCCTACCGAGGAGTGGGAAAATCTGTCCTACAAGTTAACCCCACTAGCAGGTCTGTTTGCAGCTCTCAGCCCCTCCCCCGAAACAGGATTGTATGAGCCAACTGAAAGTACATATTTTTATCAGCCTAAGAATCATGTACCGCTTTGCAGGCTCCTTGGATTTTACTTTGCCAGCATTCACTTCACCAACACTTACTTTGTCGCATTTACTTTGTTTACATTGACTTCTCTGACATTTTCTTTATTTACTTCGTCACTTCAGGCAGAGACCCCCAGCACTCCCTCCTTCTTTTCTACCCCATATTTTCCCCCATGCTTTCGCTTCACCCAAAATCCATCCTAACCTTATGGCAGTGGCAAAACACAAAATGTGGGGGCCCCTCTGCAAGCCATGGTGAGGCCCTCCCCCGAAGCTTGGCAACAAAGCACGGACCTCGCCACAGCCCGGGCATGCCTGGACCACGATGCATGTACAATGTGTATGATGATCATGCTGATGCAGGGAAATACTGTGCACTGTACCAGGCGAAAGATGGAAGTAAATGTTTTAATCAAACCTTACATTTGTTACCTAGGGTATAAACAAGAGAGCTGCCCTGGCTCTTGCGTGCTGACACCCAAATGTACCAGCCAACTCTGTGTGTGGCCAGTAATATTATGCAGTTATGATACCATATGAAAACATGTTCATGCTGGCTCTGCCAGTAACCCCATGTATAAGCACTCTCTTGTTGGCTTTCCCCTTAATGCCAGTAAAACTCTCCTGCCACAAGAAGAAAACATGTTACTGCTGCTGCAGAAATTGCTTGCCCAAACCCTGCACCACCATGTAAGAATACTCATTTTGACTTTGCCCTCAATGCCAGTAAAACATACACTGCTACAGTAAGGAACCATTTACTTGTTTGGCTGCACATATGCATCCACCCAACATGTAAATCATGTTGACTTTGCCTTTAACACCAGTAAAACATGCAATGCCGCAGTAAGAAACCATTTACTTGCTGCCTGTACAAGTGCCCAAACCTCCCCATGTAAGAACACACATCATGTTGGCCTTGCCCCTTATATGAGTAATAAAAGCCATGCCAATGCCTGAAAATGTCCTGTCTGTCTGCCCCAGTGTGCTATAAACCCCCACCCTCCTCCATGTAATAACATTAATCAAGTTGGCTTTTCCCAAAAATACCAGTAAAACATCCATGATACAATGCCGCTTGCCTGGCCCCCAGCCCTACATGCACAAATTCATATCCATTCACCCACCAGCCACTCACCTATTGGCGGCTGGTGATTAAGTTAATTGGAGGGGTGTAAACATTACCCACAAATATGCCACAGTATTCAAGTGTACCGAGGGAGTCTGAACCAACCAGAAGTGGTTTAGGGTGCAGTAGGCTCCCTCCCTCCCAGAAAAATATTTTTGAATACTAGGTTAAAATGGTGGGATATATAGCACACTTTCTATGAAAAACTGGTTAAAAAGCCAGACAATTTGCGATTGGTTCTAATCCAAAAATCCAACAGATGAAATTCACCAACACAGCACAGAAGCATTTCCATAATGCCTTTGCCCACAATATATACCAGTATTAAAACATGTTCACGCTGGCTGTGGCCATACATGTCCACTTTGGCAGCACCTATGTATATGCCAGTATTCCCATATAAGAACATACTGATTTTTGTTTTGCAACTAATTCCAATAATGATACTATAAGAAAATATGTCCAGGCTGGCTCAGCCAGTATCCCAGCAAAAGACATACTCCTGTTGGCTTTCATGTCCAAACTGGCTGCATAATAATAATAAGACTTATGTAATAACATATCATGCTTGCTTCATCATGGATGGCTATCCATAAAAAATGTCATGCCACAGTAAGAAACGGCTAGACTGACTGCACCCAAGTGCCAGTTGAAGGCAAGCGTCCCCAGCCAGCACGATCCTCCCCGCAATGAGAGACAATGACGGACTCTCCCAAGTCGGGAATAAAGCCAAGACAGAGTGCGGGTGAGCTTAAATGGGAGTTTATCAATCAGAATAGGGCATGCAAAGAACTCTGCAAACTCAGAGAGCGCTCTGTCTGACAATAGCAAAGACAGGCGTATTTATTTACAAAAAACGTCATCAGTACCTACATACTATAAGGGGCACAAGTTCAATGGGATTGGGTGGCGATGACTAGCTATAGGTGCTGCTGCGATGTGGTTGGCCTTGGCTGGAGGACGTCAATGGTCAGCCTTGTGGGTTGGGCTGGGCCTGGCAGGTCAGCTGAGTTCATCCGGGCGGTGTTGTTGTGCCATTGTGGCCAGTGTCAGAGATGAATGTCTTTTCCTGACTTATTTGCCTTTGCCATGCACACCGCAGTCATTCAGTCATTGCAATGTTATCTTCTTTAGTAAATCTATCAATAGGTTATTCTACAGGTTAATGCAACACAGGAGGAATGCACCTTGTGAGGGGTTTGATAGTGATTTATCCATGCATGGTTACCAGTGTCCTGTTTGACCGGTACCATAGGTCGTGGGGCTAAGTCTCCGGGCATGGGACGGGCGGTACATGTCTTACTGTCTCGTTAGAAGTTATTATGAATGGGCTGTTGTGTGTTACCACAGTATTGGGTATCTTCGTTGCACCGGGTCAGAAGTCTGAAGTGTTCCGGGGGGCTGTAGAGTTTACGAGGGGGCGCCTTGGATTTGTGTATTCAAGCGGAGGTTTACTGCTGGGCTGTAAATAATGCAGGTGGCAGGCCGTGGCCTTGGGTGCTGTAGCGGGGACTACAAATCTTTGAAGCGGCTCCAGCCTAGTTGGGGGAGGTGGAGCAGCGTGGCGCAGGCCTTAGCTCTCTTATTTGGCAGACTTTGCAGGGTGGGGGGGAGAATGGCCTTGCACATATTCACAAAGGTATTTTTCTCGTGTGTTGCCGACTTTTGATGAGAACATCATAAACATTTGAACATTCTTATAATACTCATTTGGATCACTTGAAAACATACATTTCAACTCACTACATGTCTCTCGAATATAGCCAGTCTAAGCACCTTACTAGTACATTATATTTTAACAACTGCAGCATTTAGTAATATGCATATATATTTGCATTACGTGAGGTAGTAGTGTGGTTGGCGGAGCATAGAGAATGAGACCCGCCATTGTACGCGGCGGTAATGGCATATAAGGGCTGTAGATATGTACATATGACTGGCGCATTTGCCTGCGTCTTTTCACACAAGCCTTATGTACAGTTGCATTCGTCCTCCCCTGCACTCTAGCAGCATTGGTTCAGTTATGGCGCGGGACCGCGGGGTGTACGGTTTTCAAGATACATATAGAGAATAATCCCCCGGAATGCTTTTTATCATTTGCACACCCCTGCAGGGGTGTGAGTCCTTTATTGCTGGTGTCATGTAAACATGCGTTTCTTACAATAATTACACAATTTTACAGGTTTCTTTAGTAGAAGTAGTTTTATGGAAAGGATACACGTATTACAAATAGTTTTTGACATTCGTATTTGGGTATTTTTCTGCTTTCATCGGATGACCATTCTACAGTTTTCCCCATCACCCAGGCCTCGCTGACCGGGTCATGCTGGGAGCAGTGATACACTGTGGACGGTGAAATGTTACAGTGTTAGTATCTTATGCTAGCTCATGTCCGTTTTGTTCGTGGGAACGGGCTCACAGCGGATCTGCCAGGGTGCTGCGGCGACAGAGATAATTGAAACTCTCCGAGGGTGGGGGCCGCGCTACAGTGCGCTGAGCTCACACCATCTTTGATAGGCAAAATGGTTTCTGGGCCTAGCTAAATTCAATACGTGTGGGCAATGTCTTCAGCAGGTGAACCCTCCACCACCTGGGCCCGGGTGGTCTGAGGGGACGCCCAATGAGCCATGGCCCTCACCTGGGTAGGGGATGTAGGCAAGGGGGGGTCTTTTGGACCATTCCTCCCCTACACAGTCTAGCCAAGTAATAACACTTACCATGCTTGCTTTATCATACATGGCCAGTAAAAAATGGCACGCCACAGTAGGAAATGGCTGGACTGCCTACAACCAATTGCCAGGTAATAATCTATCATGCTTGAAGCTTGCTTTATCATGGATGGATTCCCAAAAATGCACCTCCCCCCGCAACCCACCAACCTCTCCCCTCCATGCCAACAAATCCTGCCCCTCACACGCCAAAATCAGCTCCATCAGTAAAAATTCACAGACACACGCAGGGAATGAATTGGGCTGGTAAAAGACATCTGCGCATCGGTAAAAAGTGTCTTGCTGGAGTACCAATTAATGTAGACCTGAGGTCCACCCCCCCCACTCCCCAAATTGAGGAAGCTCTCTGTCCCTGACTGCCGTGAGTCTCCTGAACACTCTGCGTTTTTGAGTCTCAATGCGTACAGCGATATCGCCTTCACAAACTGCATCTGAAAATTGCCCTTTGATCACCAGGACAGCCCAGACTCAAACATTGAAACAGTACAAAGCTGTTTGTACGCCTCCTGCTTAGTACACATTTTATTGTCATGATGACTATTCTGACGGATCCAACAAGCATCATACCAAGTGTGCATTGCATGCGCAGAAAGAATACACATTTTAATGTCTATCAATTGGTGGGATTTTTTTTTAACATACTTCTATTTTATGGCAGTTCGTGTGACATTAATGGAGATGGAACCATACTACATTGACCGTGTTAGTGTCCAAACAATATAGCTGGTACAAGTTATACTCTTAGTATACCTGGAGTATCACAGTACATTTTCATTGCAAATAATTCTGTGCATTAAAATAACAATAAATAAAACAATCGCCCAAAGCTCCAGTTTGACACCTTCAAGTCTTTGGCTTATTCAATTCAGGTTTTTGGGGGGCGTGGCTAACCGCCATGTGAAGGAGACGTATCTTTGAGGAGCTCCGCTCGATGTGTTCATGATCTGCTGCCACATAAGCTCAAAAAGCGTCTAAAACTACCAGAAACGACTCCAGCTGTACCTGAAAACGCCCTGAACGCCCACAGCGATTTCCGTGACGGTACGCACTTTCGCTGCAGCAGAAGCCCCTGGCAGCAGAGAAGTGTAACGACGAGCGAAAATGGCAGCCGTTGCACATGAACTCGCATAGCACGGCGCGCGAGGGCGAGAAACTCCCGACTGGATCCCGGCAGCCCCTGAGGGCAGCGGAGCGGACGGGGGCCCCTGTGTGCGCCCCAAGGCCAGGAGAGAAGTGGGTGTGGCGTGGCCGGCTAATTGAGACGGCGCTCCCGCATACGCCGGCTGCCCGCGGGACTGGGCGGCCCTGCGGGTGGAGTCTTAAAGAGGACAACAGAAGTGGCGCTGCTGCACCCAGACCGCTGCTTGGTGGACCGGCCTCCGAAGAACTCGGACTGAGGAATTGCCGGATCTGAGAGGTCAGTGATGCGGAGGGGTGCGCCCGGCAGCTGATTTACGTGAGGCCCCACTGCAGGATACGGGGGCCGTCTGCACACTCGCAACCTGTGGACCAGACATATTTGTGCTTCCCCGTTGTTGCTGGCGGATACCCGCTGGGGGTTACCGGGGCGCAGGGCCAAGATTGGAGCCCCACTGGAGTGGAAACAGAGCAGCGAACCTGGGACATTACGTACACCATTGCCCTTTACGGAATCTACCATTAGTGTGAAATTAGCACAATCCACTAAACAGGGACCTGTTGCATGAGTGCTGGACCCGGTTCCCAATGGTTGTGGTCCTTCAGGCGCGTGACCACACGGCCACTGGCCAACCTCACAGGCCTACCTCATAGGAAGGGTACACTGGAAATTAATCCTTCTAACAAGCCTGCATAACAGACCTTCACCTCGACTCCATTCACCCCGAACAGAGTGCGCTCTAGAGGCACAAGCACGGCCATAGATTTGCAGCGGCGGGCCACTGCTGCGAGCGCAGCGACAAAGCAACCCAACGAGTGAGCCACCTCAAAACAAGGGACAAGCAAGGTCAACGCGGCACACTCTAAGCATACTTGAGTTCCCTGCGGCCCCACAGATATGTCCTTGAAGGGGGCGAGAGCTAAACAACGCCAAACCACTATGGAGACATACAGTACAAAAAAGAAGGTGGGTGAGGCGCGCACTCCCGGTCCTGGTCAATTAAACCTGTTGTAAAAAGTAAGTAGTTGGGTCACATCCCAAAACGGACAAATATTCACAGGGTTAGATCCCTTCTGCTGCAAATCAGGTACTCAGTATTAACAGGGTTAGATCCCTCGGCTGCAGTTCTGTGGTCTGTAGTTCTTCTCCTCCTAGCGCTTTCTTATCTCAAATAATCATCAGGGAGGCTGTTAAGCAGGTGTGTCTTATTAGACTCAAAGGATTCTGGTAGCTGTAGTGAAAAACTTTTTTTCTGTTCAAGTGACCAGCAACCGACACCCCTCCAAAGCAAAAGTCCTTCCCAAATTTGGGGGAGGGGAGAGAACCATCTATATGATTCTCCAAAGTGGGGCACAGTCACCCCGTGGCGCTGCCTCTGGAGCCTGGGACTCCCATAACATTCAGTACAAAAAAGAAGGTGGGTGAGGCGTGCACTCCCGGTCCTGGTCAGTTAAACCTGTTGCAAAAAGTAAGTAGCTGGGTCACATCCCAAAACAGACAAATATTCACAGGGTTAGATCCCTTCTGCTGCAAATCAGGTACTCAGTATTAACAGGGTTAGATCCCTCGGCTGCAGTTCTGTGGTCTGTAGTTCTCCTCCTAGCGCTTTCTTATCTCAAATAATCACTATGGAGACATACACTGCTGGGGGGCTCACCGGGCCAATTACTGTAAATAAGAGCGTTGCGGAAGCGTTGCCTGACCCCTCTGCAGTGGCAGTCGAACCGAACAATTCCCAACTCCTTGAAGCCATCAAGAAATTACAGACAACAATGGAGAACAAAATTGACGCGGTGGCCATAGATGTGGGCCTACTGCGTCAAGACGTCCGGACCATAGCAGGCAGAACTGATGCACTTGAAACACAGGTCCGGGAAAACACGGATACTAAAGCACAGCTTCTAAAGGACGTTGATGAACTACAGCAAAGAATGAAGAATCTTGAAGACAGAGCCGAGGAGGCCGAAGGGCGGGCGCGCCAAAACAATATTAGACTTCTGGGCCTGCCGGAGGGCACCAAGGGATCAGACACGACAGATTATGTAGAGAACCTCCTGCTACAAGAGATAGGAGCCGGGAAACTCTCACAAGGCTTTACAATCGAAAGAGCCCACCGATCTCTCGAAAGGCGCCCTCCCAGCGCTCCGCCCCAGCCGCTGATAGCCAAAGTGCTTAATTACAAAGACAGAGAGACCATCCTGGCTTTTTCCAGATCTGGAGGCCAAATCCAAAGAGGTTCAGCAAAAATAGCAATTTACCCTGATTACACCTTTCAGGTCCAAATGAAGAGAGCACAATTTATCTACTCCAAAGCCTGGCTTAAAAATGCGGGACTACGCTACATGCTCCTATACCCGGCAAAATTAAAGGTAATTCACAACAACAGGTCGCTCCTATTTGATAACCCTGAAGAGGCCCGCAAATGGATGGACGGGGAACAGATCCCGGACATTGAAGTGAAAGGACGCAGATCGCGCCAGGCTGCACCAAGCTGACCACGGACGGAGTCATTGCTCTACACACACACAGGAACAAGGTAGCCAAACTCTGAATGCAGCAAGAATGATCCTCTTCACGAGCTATACCGAAGATGGTTTGTTCACCCTTCTGACCCCAGAAGTTTTTCCTTTTTTTTGGGTATCTTAAACCCGCCCGTAGGGCTCCACGAGACCATTAAGTGGTCAATGGAGCGGAAACGGGGTAGGAAACGGGGGGAACCTCACTGGACCCTTTCTTAGGTTAAAGTTGTACACGGGGGTAGTTTGTGAGTTTGTATTAAGGTTTGGGATTCACTAAGGGAAATAACAAGACCACAAAGAGTTCTTCTCAATTGCCGCACCAGAGGGGCAACCGCCAGGACCGCTGGTCCCAAAATTTACCACAACCTTCTATACTGGTGGCAGTGTCTGGAGGCAGACACGAGTAGTCCAACAGGGACATCTAAACGGTGGTAGACTCCAGCAGGTTGGGCAGCGTGCAACAAAACTGTAGATTAGATCTTGAGGCTGCTAAGTCTAATACATGGGTACAACCTGCGAATCAGGTCAACTGCTTATATTCCATCCAAAATGTACAACTTTAATAATCCCCGTAGGTCACTGTGGTTGGAGTGTAAAACAGTACTGCTGGAGAGACCACTGGAGGGTGCAGTAAAACGAACACAGCCAAAGGGCTGTAGGGCTAAAAGCTGGCTCTTATAAAAATGTGTAGCTCACTCTGTGAAGATGAGTGTGCTACAGTAAGTAATTTTTAGAAAATACAGTCTCTTTAGTTGGTGTAAGAGAGATCAAAGGTAGGTCATGAGAGCCCTCATGACCGAAAGGGGTCGACCGGTTTCGATGGCGTAGGAGATTCGAGCCATCTTCGTGAACCAATCCACCCACATCCTTACCAGACCTGAACAAGAGATCCTACAAAAAGGTTTAGCTTTCATCCCTACAGCTCGTTATGACCCGTTCCAAACCCGGGTAGAAGTTACCCAAATGATGCGCAAGATACGATTGAATCAGTATTTTGCAAACCATACCTATGAAGACAAAGATGTGACGGGCCTACGTCCTCCATCACAGTACTTCCCACCTCATTGCGCAAACACCGCAGAATCAGTTACTTTTGAACAGGCATTGCTCAAAAAGATTTCCGAATTTGAATCCAATATTCCATTTATCCATAATAACTGCACTAAACCCCAACTACTCGCTCTGACAGACTTAGCTAACAACCCAGACATCGTGATAAAACCAGCTGACAAAGGGGGTGCCATTGTTATTATGGATACCACCAAATACATCACAATGGTTACCACCCTACTTGATGACCCAAATAGCTACTGTATTCTACCCAGAGACCCTACTCCATGTTTGCAGGCTCTGATAGCACCTATCATCTACGAGGCAGAAGCTGAGGGACACATCAGCGCCCGGGAAGCCGCGTTCCTGTCCCCCCCTCACCCTCGGATCCCTGCCATGTATGCTCTTCCAAAGATCCACAAAGGGCTCACTCCTCCACCAGGTCGTCCTATTGTTTCAGGGATTAGCTCTGTTTTGGAACCCCTCTCACAATATGTGGATTTCTTTATCAAAGATCAAGTTCCAAAAATGACCAGTTATGTGAAAGACTCCACAAATATGCTGACTCTTCTAGACACCATCACATACGATCCAGAAACAGAATGGCTAGTCACTATTGACATAGAATCCCTCTACACCCGGATACCGCAGCAAGAGACACTGCACATGCTCAGCGGGCTGCTACACTCAGGTATGGACCTCCATGGAGTCCCGCCTAACTTTATCTTATCTCTCGCAGAAATAGCACTGACCAAGAACTTTTTTCTTTTTGAAGACACATTTTACCAACAGATCTCAGGGACTGCTATGGGGGCAACCTTCGCCCCCAGCCTCGCCAATCTATATGTGGATTCATTCGAACGCCAACACATTTACCCAGAGACTAATCCGTATCTCGCACACTTAATTGTATGGCGGCGATATATCGATGACATTTTCGTGATATTCCGAGGCTTAGAACACGAGATAGAGGCTTTCCACACCTGGCTCAACTCCCTCAATCCCCACCTCAAGTTTACTATGGAGAGACATAGATCCAACACCCACTTCCTCGACCTTGCCATCTCAGCAGCTAGCGGGAACCTTTCCTCGAGCGTCTACAAGAAAACCACAGACAGAAATTCCTTGCTCTGTTACTCAAGCTACCACCCTAAGGCACTCAGAGACAATCTCCCCTTTGGGCAGTTCTTACGTTATCGGAGGCTGTGTACACAGACTCCGGACTACACCAGACAATCCAAACAACTGCAAACACAACTGGCCGAGAGAGGTTACCCTAGGAGGATTATCAAGGACACCTGTAAAAGAGCTAGGAACATTCCACGTTCCATTACCTTACAACAACATACTAAACCACGTGAGTCTAACACTTTCACAGCAGTGTTTAGTTTCTCACCTCTTCTCAACAAAATCAAACGGGAAGTTAAAAGACTTTGACCTATTCTCAACACAGGCGCCTCTACCATCTCTGTCCCACGGTTTGCCCTCAAGAGACGTTGCAACGTGAGAGATAAGGTCGTTAAAACCCTCATACCCGGTCCACCCAGGGATGAGCCCACGCAGGGGACCCTTTGGAATACCCCATCCATCAAGGGACATGCGCCCTGTGGCAATTGCTCCATGTGCGCTCAGACCTCCAGAACCACACAGATAGAAATTGGTTGGAAAACACCATGGACACAGAACACATTCACCAATTGTAACACCAAGGGCGTCATCTATATGATCACTTGCCCGTGCAACCTGAGGTACATTGGAATGACCATTAGGCCAATTCGAACCCGCATGACCGAACACAAATCATGCATAAGAACGAACAAACTCACTGCACCCTTGGTGACCCATTTTACATCTAAAGGACATACTGCGGATCAGTTCAAGTGGACTATCATTGAAAAAGTCACACCGCCTCGCAGAGGCGGCAACTACCACAATATGCTGTTCAAAAGAGAACAGATGTGGATTTATAGACTCAATACCTACTCTGAAGGTTTGAATGAACAAATCCAGTGGCACGAACTAGCAGTGTTGTCCTGAATCACCCCTCCTATTTACAGCAGTAGTGCCCCTCTGTCTTTACTTTTGCTCATCCCAGTACCTTGATCCCTCTGGACACACCATCTTTCCCATGAGGTTTACCCCCCTCATGCTGTCCAGGGTTTCATGAGTGCCCTTGACTCTCCCAGTTGTTCATAGTCACATGTGTCCCTGGCCTCCTTTTCCCCATTCCCTACCCCCCCTTTTTTCAAGTCTCTCTGGTGCCATTTGTTGCCCACCCCTCTCCTTCCTTTCCCCCTTCCCCTCCCCCTCCCCTTCCTTCCCCCCTCCCCCCGCCCCTCCCTCCCCTTCCCTCCCTCCCTCCCTCCTTTCACTCCTTTCCTATTGATCGAGTCTCTTCCACAAGAGATCGGGCTCCAGTGCCCGATCACTTGTAACTGGAGCGCACTCTGCCACTCTTTCGAGAGGCGCTTGGGCTTCTTTCGCTGGCTCCCAATGCTCGAGGCGTTTCCTTGGAGCCAGCCGCGTCACACCGACGCCAGCGCGAGCGCGTTGTTCGCTTCTCTTTAGAGGCGATGGGCCTTTCTCCGCCAGAAACCGCCAGTCTCGAGCTGTATTAGCGCGATACAGCACACAGACTTCACGGAGCCCAGCTGCTGCCCCTCAACAGGTACGGCTCACTTCCAGACACCTTGGCTCAATTCCCAAACTAACACAGCCATGTGGTTTTGAGCCACATTTATCCACACTTTGTGGTCTGTTTGTTTCCTTCAGGCATATTTTACCTGAGTGCGCAGGTACTTGCTTCTCCTTCACCAGCCCGATGTTGTAAGCAACCCATTGTCATCCCTCGCCTCCCAGCAAGGACGTTGGCCCAGAGGTATGGCTGAGAGGTATGTTCAGCCCCCTACACTCCATTTGCACCCCTTTGGGATGTCACCCCCAATTGTGCACCACACAGGGGCTCACTGCCATCTTGCCCTGAAGTGCACTACTTCTCACACCAGTGTGCTCGTTGCCTCCCACCTCTCAGGCGGTAGCTCGCCAGTCACCTGTAGAGACTCTGTCTATCACGGCCTCCCCCACCCCGCCCCCCCCTGCTTCCGATTTCCCTCACTCCTGGCTTTGAGACCCTTCACAGGTGTCCAGGCACCCCCACCTCTCCTGCAAACCTTGACCGTTGCAGTTTTTGCTCCTACATCCTCTACTCAACGCATGATAAGCACCACCCGTATGTTTTCACACCATTTGTGTTCCCACTTTCCCCCCATGCCTCTTTTTCATTGTTTGATTGTCCCTCCCTCTCTCCCCCTCCCTTCTGTCTCCCCACAGGAGACACCAGCATCTCTTTTTGTTCAGCATCTCTCTGAACATTTGGCAAACTTGCTTGCATTTCAAGTCACGGTCCTGAAGAAGATGGCTCGAATCTCCTACGCCATCGAAACCGGTCGACCCCTTTCGGTCATGAGGGCTCTCATGACCTACCTTTGATCTCTCTTACACCAACTAAAGAGACTGTATTTTCTAAAAATTACTTACTGTAGCACACTCATCTTCACAGAGTGAGCTACACATTTTTCTAAGAGACAGCTTTTAGCCCTACAGCCCTTTGGCTGTGTTCGTTTTACTGCACCCTCCAGTGGTCTCTCCAGCAGTACTGTTTTACACTCCAACCACAGTGACCTACGGGGATTATTAAAGTTGTACATTTTGGATGGAATATAAGCAGTTGACCTGATTCGCAGGTTGTACCCATGTATTAGACTTAGCAGCCTCAAGATCTAATCTACAGTTTTGTTGCACGCTGCCCAACCTGCTGGAGTCTACCACCGTTTAGATGTCCCTGTTGGACTACTCGTGTCTGCCTCCAGACACTGCCACCAGTATAGAAGGTTGAGGGACAGCACTCTCCTCTATATCTTTTTAGTAGGCGATACATCACGCGCAACCCAGGGATAGGCACCCCCGCCAGGGTTAGGGTGTTCTTCCTTAGGGTAAGGTACGCCGAGCCAGGTGGCCCTCCTTTTTTCATGTATTTGAGTGTGAGCACTTTAACTTACTCATTTGTTTTGCATACCTCAGATGCACCTTGAATACCTTCCTTCCTATAAAACCGTTGTTTTTGTGCTACCATACGTTATTTTGTTAACGGTTAAAAGGACGAACACGGTTGTACCGTGCACTCCAGCTCCATAAGCTCTCCCTGTTGTTTTTGGACTTGCTTCGCGCAACTGATCCTAGTTGCTGGGATAGATTGATTCTACCAACGCAAGAGGAAGGACCCTCCTCCCTCCTGCCATTTGTTCACAGTAATTTTGTGTTTGTTCTCTCCACGCCATCCCCTTTTCACCCCCCCTCAGCCCCCCTTTTCCCCTACCCTGACAAATGGCCGACGGCCACTTTCTAGCCTTCGCAGAGGAACTGGTTGATGGCATTTTAGCCAACCCATCTCTCCTGGGACTAGATCTCACACCGCAGAACATCACTAACAATGACGAATGGAACGATATTGAAATCCTCAAAAAGAAGATCATCCGCACCGAATTACACGGCGCACTCATGACTGAATACTTGAGGGCCCATGCTGCACCTAATGGCCTCATCATACGTATCGAACCACGCATCTTCTTAGACAATCTTAAATTCAGGAAAGATTGGTCTTTAATAGCTAATAAATGTACCAGAGACTGGCTTATACTTATCATCAACACTGCCAAAATAGTCACAGATCAATTACTGACAGAACTGAATGACAAAAGCGAGGCACTTAGAACAAAAATCGCTGCAGACACCTATTCGGCTAAACTCATTCTCCTAGAAACCACACTAAAAGAGTTTAAAGACAACAACTTGAATAGAAAGATTATTAAATTAAAGAAAGACCTTGCAGCCTTTACGCATGTGAAAATCTACCCCTATGTAGCAGAGGAGTATTTCACTGAGGAAGCTAAACAAGCTCGACGAGACGCTGCACAACTCCGGTTCCAAAATCTTCAAAGATCTAACTCTAACAGATCCTGGAACAGCTCTAGTAGCAACTCGAGCAATAGCTCCAATAACAACAGATGGCAGAACAAGAGAGTACAGTTCAACAGCTCCAACCAGGGCACTCCCCCTGCGGTTCCTTTTTTAGGACAGCGCGGGAGAGGCCAGAACCACGCACGGTGGCAGAACCACCCCCAGTCAACAGTGGTCACACGCAGTCGGGGACAAGGAGCTATACCACCGCTCCTCCCTCACTAATCGTGAACCAATCCACCCACATCCTTACCAGACCTGAACAAGAGATCCTACAAAAAGGTTTAGCTTTCATCCCTACAGCTCGTTATGACCCGTTCCAAACCCGGGTAGAAGTTACCCAAATGATGCGCAAGATACGATTGAATCAGTATTTTGCAAACCATACCTATGAAGACAAAGATGTGACGGGCCTACGTCCTCCATCACAGTACTTCCCACCTCATTGCGCAAACACCGCAGAATCAGTTACTTTTGAACAGGCATTGCTCAAAAAGATTTCCGAATTTGAATCCAATATTCCATTTATCCATAATAACTGCACTAAACCCCAACTACTCGCTCTGACAGACTTAGCTAACAACCCAGACATTGTGATAAAACCAGCTGACAAAGGGGGTGCCATTGTTATTATGGATACCACCAAATACATCACAATGGTTACCACCCTACTTGATGACCCAGATAGCTACTGTATTCTACCCAGAGACCCTACTCCATGTTTGCAGGCTCTGATAGCACCTATCATCTACGAGGCAGAAGCTGAGGGACACATCAGCGCCTGGGAAGCCGCGTTCCTGTCCCCCCCTCACCCTCGGATCCCTGCCATGTATGCTCTTCCAAAGATCCACAAAGGGCTCACTCCTCCACCAGGTCGTCCTATTGTTTCAGGGATTAGCTCTGTTTTGGAACCCCTCTCACAATATGTGGATTTCATTATCAAAGATCAAGTTCCAAAAATGACCAGTTATGTGAAAGACTCCACAAATATGCTGACTCTTCTAGACACCATCACATACGATCCAGAAACAATGGCTAGTCACTATTGACATAGAATCCCTCTACACCCGGATACCGCAGCAAGAGACACTGCACATGCTCAGCGGGCTGCTACACTCAGGTATGGACCTCCATGGAGTCCCGCCTAACTTTATCTTATCTCTCGCAGAAATAGCACTGACCAAGAACTTTTTTCTTTTTGAAGACACATTTTACCAACAGATCTCAGGGACTGCGATGGGGGCAACCTTCGCCCCCAGCCTCGCCAATCTATATGTGGATTCATTCGAACGCCAACACATTTACCCAGAGACTAATCCGTATCTCGCACACTTAATTGTATGGCGGTGATATATCGATGACATTTTCGTGATATTCCGAGGCTTAGAACACGAGATAGAGGCTTTCCACACCTGGCTCAACTCCCTCAATCCCCACCTCAAGTTTACTATGGAGAGACATAGATCCAACACCCACTTCCTCGACCTTTCCATCTCAGCAGCTAGCGGGAACCTTTCCTCGAGCGTCTACAAGAAAACCACAGACAGAAATTCCTTGCTCTGTTACTCAAGCTACCACCCTAAGGCACTCAGAGACAATCTCCCCTTTGGGCAGTTCTTACGTTATCGGAGGCTGTGTACACAGACTCCGGACTACACCAGACAATCCAAACAACTGCAAACACAACTGGCCGAGAGAGGTTACCCTAGGAGGATTATCAAGGACACCTGTAAAAGAGCTAGGAACATTCCATGTTCTATTACCTTACAACAACATACTAAACCACGTGAGTCTAACACTTTCACAGCAGTGTTTAGTTTCTCACCTCTTCTCAACAAAATCAAACGGGAAGTTAAAAGACTTTGGCCTATTCTCAACACAGGCGCCTCTACCATCTCTGTCCCACGGTTTGCCCTCAAGAGACGTTGCAACGTGAGAGATAAGGTCGTTAAAACCCTCATACCCGGTCCACCCAGGGATGAGCCCACGCAGGGGACCCTTTGGAATACCCCATCCATCAAGGGACATGCGCCCTGTGGCAATTGCTCCATGTGCGCTCAGACCTCCAGAACCACACAGATAGAAATTGGTTGGAAAACACCATGGACACAGAACACATTCACCAATTGTAACACCAAGGGCGTCATCTATATGATCACTTGCCCGTGCAACCTGAGGTACATTGGAATGACCATTAGGCCAGTTCGAAACCCGCATGACCGAACACAAATCATGCATAAGAACGAACAAACTCACTGCACCCTTGGTGACCCATTTTACATCTAAAGGACATACTGCGGATCAGTTCAAGTGGACTATCATTGAAAAAGTCACACTGCCTCGCAGAGGCGGCAACTACCACAATATGCTGTTCAAAAGAGAACAGATGTGGATTTATAGACTCAATACCTACTCTGAAGGTTTGAATGAACAAATCCAGTGGCACGAACTAGCAGTGTTGTCCTGAATCACCACTCCTATTTACAGCAGTAGTGCCCCTCTGTCTCTACTTTTGCTCATCCCAGTACCTTGATCCCTCTGGACACACCATCTTTCCCATGAGGTTTACCCCCCTCATGCTGTCCAGGGTTTCATGAGTGCCCTTGACTCTCCCAGTTGTTCATAGTCACATGTGTCCCTAGCCTCCTTTTCCCCATTCCCTACTCCCCCTTTTTTCAAGTCCCTCCGGTGCCATTTGTTGCCCACCCCTCTCCTTCCTTTCCCCCTTCCCCTCCTCCTCCCCTTCCTTCCGCCTCTCCCTCCCTCCTTTCACTCCTTTCCTATTGATCGAGTCTCTTCCACAAGAGATCGGGCTCCAGTGCCCGATCACTTGTAACTGGAGCGCGCTCTGCCACTCTTTCGAGAGGCGCTTGGGCTTCTTTCGCTGGCTCCCAACGCTCGAGGCGTTTCCTTGAAGCCAGCCGCGTCACGCCGACGCCGCCGACGCCAGCGCGAGCGCGTTGTTCGCTTCTCTTTAGAGGCGATGGGCCTTTCTCTGCCAGAAACCGCCAGTCTCGAGCTGTACTAGCTCGATACAGCACACGGACTTCACGGAGCCCAGCTGCTGCCCCTCAACAGGTACAGCTCACTTCCAGACACCTTGGCTCAATTCCCAAACGAACACAGCCATGTGGTTTTGAGCCACATTTATCCACACTTTGTGGTCTGTTTGTTTCCTTCAGGCATATTTTACCTGAGTGTGCAGGTACTTGCTTCTCCTTCACCAGCCCAATGTTGTAAGCACCCCATTGTCATCCCTCGCCTCCCAGCAAGGACGTTGGCCCAGAGGTATGGCTGAGAGGTATGTTCAGCCCCCTACACTCCATTTGCACCCCTTTGGGATGTCACCCCCAATTGTGCACCACACAGGGGCTCACTGCCATCTTGCCCTGTAGTGCACTACTTCTCACACCAGTGTGCTCGTTGCCTCCCACCTCTCAGGCGGTAGCTCACCAGTCACCTGTAGAGACTCTGTCTATCACGGCCTCCCCCACCCCGCCCCCCCCTGCTTCCGATTTCCCTCACTCCTGGCGTTGAGACCCTTCACAGGTGTCCAGGCACCCCCACCTCTCCTGCAAACCTTGACCGTTGCAGTTTTTGCTCCTACATGCTCTACTCAACGCATGATAAGCACCACCCGTATGTTTGCACACCATTTGTGTTCCCACTTTCCCCCATGCCTCTTTTTCATTGTTTGATTGTCCCTCCCTCTCTCCCCCTCCCTTCCGTCTCCCCACAGGAGACACCAGCATCTCTCTTTTTGTTCAGCATCTCTCTGAACATTTGGCAAACTTGCTTGCATTTCAAGTCACGTTCCTGAAGAAGATGGCTCGAATCTCCTACGCCATCGAAACCGGTCGACCCCTTTCGGTCATGAGGGCTCTCATGACCTACCTTTGATCTCTCTTACACCAACTAAAGAGACTGTATTTTCTAAAAATTACTTACTGTAGCACACTCATCTTCACAGAGTGAGCTACACATTTTTATAAGAGCCAGCTTTTAGCCCTACAGCCCTTTGGCTGTGTTCGTTTTACTGCACCCTCCAGTGGTCTCTCCAGCAGTACTGTTTTACACTCCAACCACAGTGACCTACGGGGATTATTAAAGTTGTACATTTTGGATGGAATATAAGCAGTTGACCTGATTCGCAGGTTGTACCCATGTATTAGACTTAGCAGCCTCAAGATCTAATCTACAGTTTTGTTGCACGCTGCCCAACCTGCTGGAGTCTACCACCGTTTAGATGTCCCTGTTGGACTACTCGTGTCTGCCTTCAGACACTGCCACCAGTATAGAAGGTTGAGGGACAGCACTCTCCTCTATATCTTTTTAGTAGGCGATACATCACGCGCAACCCAGGGATAGGCACCCCCACCAGGGTTAGGGTGTTCCTCCTTAGGGTAAGGTACGCCGAGCCAGGTGGCCCTCCTTTTTTCATGTATTTGAGTGTGAGCACTTTAACTTACTCATTTGTTTTGCATACCTCAGATGCACCTTGAATACCTTCCTTCCTATAAAACCGTTGTTTTTGTGCTACCATACGTTATTTTGTTAACGGTTAAAAGGACGAACACGGTTGTACCGTGCACTCCAGCTCCATAAGCTCTCCCTGTTGTTTTTGGACCCAAAATTTACCAGCCTATCACCAATGGCTGACAAAATCAAAATCATGACGTGGAGCGTCAGGGGCATGAACAACTTTGTCAAACAACGTCGAATCCACTAATATTTGAAACAGAACAGAGTCGGAATTGCCCTACTGCAAGAGACCCACCTGAATAGCCATAAATTAGAAGCGATAGCTAAAACCTGGTGAGGGATGCTTATCGGATCCCCTTACTCCACCTATGCCAGAGGGGTCCTGATTTGGATCGACCCGACTGTCACCCTCAAGTTGTTAGGCACAAAAACCGATGATGAAGGCAGAATGGTACTAGTGCACGGCACCATAGAAGGCAGGGAGATATGCCTAATTAGCACCTATGCCCCCAATCACGACGCCACCGTTTTTTTCCATGCACTATACACCCGACTCAGTCCTTACAGAGACTCCACCATAATCTGGGGAGGGGACCACAATTGCACTCTCAACCCCCGCCTTGATAGATCAGATAATAGGCACACCCGCCCATCCCCGCCTGCCAAAATACTTGCAACCTTAACGCAGCAACTCCTGCTCCGAGATTTGTGGAGAGAACAGCACCCAGATCAACGTGAGTACTCCTATTATTCCCCCCCACATGCAGTTTATACCAGATTAGACTACATCTTCGTGAGCGGAGAGCGACAAGCCATGTTTGGGGTCACACAGTACCTGCCTAGGGTGTTGTCCGACCACTCACCTTTAATAGCCTCCTGGAGGGTATACCCGCCCAAACCCCTGATACCCACGTGGAAACTTAGAAGCGAGGAGCTGTTGGACAATGCTTTCCGTGAACAAGTACGTGAAAGCACAGTGAATTTCTGGCAGACGAACATTAATAGCGTACAGGACATCAGTACGGTATGGGAAGCTTACAAAGTAGTCATGAGGGGGGAGATGATAGCGGGATTAGGAGTTGACCAGAAATCCATTGTGACCTCATTAGAATGCACTGAAAAGAACTGGGGAAACTAGAAGCCAAAGCCCACTCGACCCCTGAGCAGTTACATAAGATGGCGGAGCTTAGGAAGACCTGTCTCAAGCATTGGGAACAGTTAGGGAAACTAAGCCATGCAAAACATATTGAAAGAAGCCATGCCATTGGAGATAAACCGGGTAAACTGTTAGCCTGGCTCTATAATAGAGAAACCTCCAGGGCACCCATCTGCCTTGTCCGTAAACCGGATGGCACCACTGCACACACCCAGACAGAGATAAACTCGGTGTTCTCTGAGTTCTACCAGGACCTCTATGCGAACGCCACTACCCCCACAGATACCGAAATAGAAGATGTCCTAGATGACATTAGGCTGCCCGCACTCGATACACAAATGTCAGAGGCCTTGGACGAACCTATCACCCCCAAAGAGGTAATGGTTACCATACGATCCCTACCATCCGGAAAAACCCCTGGCACGGATGGCCTTCCGGGAGAGTTCTATAAGGCCTACGAAGACATCTTGGCGCCACTCCTGGTACAGGTGTATAACGAGGCATATGAGACAGGCATCCTCCCAGAAACCATGTGAGAAGCTGTTATAATCCCACTATTAAAACCTGGGAAGGATGCAGAGGATTGCTGTTCGTATAGGCCGCTCTCCATGTTAAACGTGGACAATAAGATCTTAACGGCCCTACTAGCAGGAAGACTGCGCAGAGTTATTCCCTTATTGATCCATCAGGACCAGACAGGCTACGTGCCTGGACGCACCATTACAGAGAACTTGTGTTGGCTGCAACATGTCATACATAGTACTGTACCTAGACCTGAGAAATACGCAGTCCTGTCCTTAGACGCCACCAAAGCTTTTGATTCTGTCCGATGGAATTGGCTGTAAGCCACCATGACAAGAATGGGAATGGAGCCTGCTTTCCTAAAGTGGACCAGACTTGTGTACACTAACCCTGTGGCTAGAGTGCGCACAAATAAGACATACACCGACAAATGGCCACTCCACAGGGGCACGCGGCAGGGATGCCCACTCTCCCCCATGCTATACATCATGGCCATTGAGCCTGTGGCAGCTTACTTAAGACAGGAATATGGGGACGGGGGCATAATTATAGACGGGGTGACTCACCTCATCTCCATGTATGCTGACGACACACTCCTTTATTTACACAACCGAGAACACCTACTGCCATATATCTTAGAGACCCTCGACGGATTCTACAGGTACACCGGGATCTGAATCAACAAAGAAAAATCCTTCATCTACCCCCTAGCTGCACTAAACAGACTAGAGCCCGGATCCCTTCCCGACATGGCACTCCAGTGGAAAACCCCCTCCTTTAAATATTTGAGAATCACCATCCATCACGATCCCAAGGTCGAACATGCCCTAAATACAGTACGAGCTAAGGACGCCCTAGAGAAATCTATGGACTTTTGGGGCAGGCTGCCGCTGTCAGTGGCGGGGAGAGCGGGATTGCTTATAATGGTGGCGCTACCCAGGCTCCTGCACAGCTTCACTAACGTCCCATTTGTTGTCACACCCCGATTTTTCAAGGAACTAGACAAGCTGTGCAGACGGTTCCTCTGGAAGGGAGGCAGGCACAGGGTCGCGCTTGCGGTACTGCAAAGGCCCTATGAGAAGGGAGGCTTGAAAATCCCCAACTTTGAACTATACTACCTGGAAAGCCAACTAAAGCATGTAGTGAAGTGGATGGCAGATGAAACTACGAAGGACACTAAACTCCTGCAACCGGCCATCCCCCAGATGCTACTCAGGGATTTACTCTGGGTCCCAGCAAGTGAGATTCATAACTGCCCATACCTGGTCAAGCTGGGTATCCGGATTTGGAGGCGGGCCTGCATGGTACTGAAGATGAGTGACCCATTCTCACCGCAAGTCACAATAGCAGCTATCATGGCGGATAGACCCTGGGGGCGAAAAGAAGCTCGTAATCAATGGGAACCCCACGGCGTGGCTACACTGGGTGACCTGATGGATGAGCATGGGATCCTAACATTCACTGAACTTAACAAAATCACAGGACTCCCAACTGGACAATTCCTGCTCCACAGGGCGGTGGTGCAGAGACTCAAAGACAGGTGGCCGGAGGCCACAAATTTGGAAGCTGGAAAGGAAGTCATCGAATCCATACTGAGCACGGCCGAAGGGGGACACAAAACCTCACGGCTTTACGAGACACTTATGAACCACACTACCATGACTGCACTCAAATGCAAAGCAATATGGGAAGAGGAACTAAGCCAGGTGTTTGAAGACAAAGACTGGGGGAACATAACCCACTATCACAAAAAGGTCTCAAGGAATGCTCGCTTACAGCTCATACAATTTCACATCACTAACAGAGTTTACCTCACACCAGAAGTCATCTCAAGGTGTAAGGGAGCGGACACACAGGCTTGCCCCAAATGCACCAAGCCCAAAGTTGGAATGACTCATATGTTCTGGGGATGCCGAGTAATCAGGGCCTTCTGGACACTGGCGGCTGAAAAGATGGCAGAAGCGGGCATCGATGTAGACGTGCAAACACCTGCAGCATGCATCCTGGGAAAATACAAAAAAAGCAGCAAGAACAAACTCCTCAATAAACTTAAAGACCTAGTATACATAACTGTGAAAAGACACATAGCCATGGGGTGGAAGAGCCCGAAGAGCCCTAAAGTGCCACTGTGGTGGGGGACCTCCTGAGGTGGGTGACAGCGGAGACCAGAGCATGGGAGAAGGCGCTGAATGCACAGAGATCGGACATCAGCGAAGACCTACATCGGTGGGTGGCCCTCACGGTGCCACTATTCCACCCTAAGGAGACAGACCTCACCTCCGAAATAGGAGACAGCCCACGCAGGAGGCCTGGTGCGGACAGTACTGAAGATCAATCAGTGGCCCTGGGAAGGGAAGTGTGGGAAAGGGAAGTAAAGCTCTAAACGTGTGACTCATGAATATTGTATCCCTAATGTTGATTGGTTGTGTTTGTGTTAAAAACAATAAAACATTTTTTTAAAAATAAAAATAATTCAGGTTTAAGACTGCAATGCACAATCTTACAGATGAATGCATCAAATCAATTGGGGGTTATTGGTATGTTGCCAAAATGCACTTTGTTTTTATGCAAAGCAGCCAGCATGGCATAGTATATACACATTTTATTTTTGCTGTAAGGAGTTGGTTTTGTTTTTTCTTGTGTTTACCTTTACTGTCTATAAAGGGGATACCTGTGGTTGCACACACAGGATTAATGGGCATAGCAATGCGACTGTGTCCCACTGTGATGGAGATCAAAGATATGCACTGACCACTAAACCCTGTCACTTGCATTGTAGCATTAAAAACACAAAGTACAACTCGCAGGGGGCTATAGGGAACACAGAGCAGGTTTGCTGAAGAAAATGGTTAACCTCAGATCCATTCATAAGTGATTAGTAGACAAACAGAATGCCAAAGAAATGAACCACCATTGGAAAGCTACTGTTTTAAATGCACTGGACAGCCCACCGCTCCCCCAACCAAGGAGAAGGGGTAGGAGCCGAATGTGACATGTGGCATATGCCACAGCATGCCACCAATCTCTGGACTGGCTGATGGAAAATGTGCAGTTTTAAGGAGTTCAAACACATTCTACAAGTGAAAAATACCCTCTCAATCATTGTGGGACTGTTTTATATTGAAACACTTTCAGCAAATGCATAGTTTAAGCACTTATCATGCCACAGCATGTCACCAATCTCGGGACTAGCTGATGTCAAATTTACTGTTTAAATGACTTTAAAGACATTAAAGAAGTGAGTAAAAAGCCTCACAATCATTGGGAGATGTTATAAATCAATTTTTTTTTAAAAAAAGAAACATTTGAATTTTGACAGCTTCCTAGAACTTTCAACCTCGTTCACTATAGTCTGAGGTTCTACCATTACATCAATGCTTTACATGGGAAACTGCTGGTGCTAGTTCTTATGACCTATTCAAACAGCAAGGCCTGAAAGTCCCTTTTCAGTGTCAATTACAACGTGGCTGCCACCTAAATATTTCTTTATATCTGCTTCAAATAAGTGTTTTCATTGCTTCAAAATTACTTCAGGCATCTCACCTCTTAGTCTCTTTTCTTATGTTGCATACCTTTCGGCAACTGAATGTTTGAAAGCACTTGGAACTCCAGCATGCCACAGCATGTCACCCCTCTCGGGACTAGCTGATGTCAAATTTACTGTTTAAATGACTTTAAAGACATTAAACAAGTGAATGAAAAGCCTCACAATCATTGTGAGATGGTATAAATCAAATAAAAATAAATTAAAAAAATATATATATTTGGACAGCTTCTTAGAACTTTCAACCTTGTGCACTGCAGTCTGAAGCTCTACCATTGGACCAATGCTTTAGAGGGCAAATCTATGCTGCTAGTTCTTATGACCTATTCAAACAGCAGGGTCTGAAAGTCCCTTTTCAGTGTCAATTCTAGTGTGGCATGCCACCTAGATATTTCTTTAGTAGCCATCGCTCCTCTAAAAAATCAGTGTTTTCATTGCTTCAAAATTACTTCAGGCATCTCACCTCTTAGTCTCTTTTCTTATGTTGCATACCTTTCAGCAACTGAATGTTTGAAAGCACTTGGAACTCCAGCATGCCACAGCATGTCACCCCTCTCAGGACTATCTGATGTCAAATTTACTGTTTAAATGACTTTAAAGACATTAAACAAGTGAATGAAAAGCCTCACAATCATTGTGAGATGGTATAAATCAAATTTAAAAAAAAAGAAAAGAAAATGAATTATTTGGACAGCATCTTAGAACTTTCAACCTTGTGCACTGTAGTCTGAAGATATACCATTACACCAATGTTTTACATAGGCAATTCAGATTTTCCACACATTCCTTACAGAAAGTCATAATTCTATTAAAGACACGGAGGCGAAGGATTATGCTTCCTCTACAACTTTACTGTTCAGCAGCAAAGAAACAGTACCAAAGAACATGATTACAAAATCTAATAAAAAACTACAATAACCATGTTTTCCTGAGATTTGTAGTTCATTTCGATTGGTCCTCAACTGACCATGTGATAGTTCCATAAACCAATAAACAAGTCCTCAATGCATCAAAACTCCTGTCCTCTTTCACTTCCTCCTCTTTCTTTGTCCTTGCCAGGATGAGTTCTGTATGTCTTTGATATCTTCTTCCATTCTCAAATTCCTGCCTGTTTGCCGTCTGATGTCGTCCTTGAAGAAACATAAATTTAAAAGGTGACTATAAACCGAAACCGGGTGGGTCAATCGTAAATTCCACATTTAGTAATAACCTGTAAACTCATTGATTATTAACAACATCTTCATAATTATTATACATCCTGTATGATTCATTACATAAATAACAACATTACATGACATGTAAATATCTCATTCTTACGATTGATCGGGTGGGATAATCCTTCGCCTCTGTGTCTTTAATAGAATTATGACTTTCTGTAACGAATGTGTGGAAAATCTGAATTCTATGCCAAGACCGGAGGCTCGGATTATGCTTGTTCAAAGCTTACTTACCACTAACGATGTTGCACTTTCCATGGGTTTAAAATAGAAAGTTTTAAAAGTCGATTCATTCGACCAATCCGCAGACCTCATAATGTCTTCCACTCTAGCACCAATATTATAAGCTTTAGTAGCCATCGCTCCTCCAGCTGAATGAGCACCATACCTCTCAATATCTATGCCCGCTTCTGCCATCACCCACCTGAGCCATCTGGCTATGGTAGCCGGTCTAACCGCTTTAAAAGGTTTACAAATTGCTATCAATAATTGAGTTATCCCTTGAGGCCTTACTTCCCTCGTCATATCTTCGTATGCCGCTAGGCATCTCACTGGACATCATTTTGGTTGGTTTGGAAAAGATTCATATGAAATAGATCTCAACCCCGTTTTGGTCCTCTTTGAAATGAGAAATGTCACTCCGTTAGGGGATATACTTTTCCTGTTAACCTCCAGAGCTCTAACATCAGAAGATCTCTTACATGCTAACAGACATAAGAGCATGGCTAACTTGCCTGAAATTGCTTTACGAGTCAAATATTGATTATCTGGCCATGTCAAAAATAATCTCAAGACCTTGTCTACATCCCATAATTGACTATATTTTTCGCTATGGGGTTTAAGCATCTTTACTCCTCTTAGAAGTCTACAAATTAATGGGTGTTCCCCAATCGCTAAGCCTTCAACTCTAGGATGCCCTGCCGATATCGCAGACCTGGCAGTATTAATGGTCCTGTACGCCTTACCTTGCGCTGCCATCTGAGCTAAAAAATTTGCTACATGAACTACATCCGTTCTGTCGGGATGAATGTTCCTCTCCAAACACCAGCTACTCCATCTAACCCATGCTGATCTATAAGCTTTATGAGTCCCTGGGGCCCAGGATTTGTTAATGATGTTTTCTGCATCGTCCGATAGTCCTGGCCTAATCCAAGATCCCCTGAAATCGCCCACGCTAAGAAATTGAGTCCTCCTGACCTCACCAAAGGGTGACTGAGGCCCCTGGGATCTCGAATGATTAATTCCCTGTTGGGTAAAATCAGTGGGTTCTGATAAGTCAATTCCAGTAGACTGGGAAACCACACCTGTCCTCTCCAATCCGGTGTTATTAGGATTAGGGATGCACTCTGACGTCTCACCTGAGCAAGCGTCCTCGTTATCATGGAAAACGGAGGGAACGCGTAGTTCCTCTGATGGCCCCAGGATTGCAGAAAATCATCCCTCGCTTCTGCTTCCGGGTCCGGTCTCCAGCTGAAGAACCGGGGTAATTGCCTGTTCAATCTCGATGCAAATAGGTCGATCTGGCATGGACCCCACCGAGACATTAGTTCCTGGAACACCCCTTCGTCCAGCTTCCAATCGCTGGCGTATCTGAGGTATCTGGAGTTCCAGTCGGCCACTTCATTCTGTTGGCCCGGCAGGTACTCTGCCCTCACTGAAACTCTCCTTTCCAGACAAAATTCCCAGAATTCCTTTGCAAGTTCTGCTAGAAATCTGGATCTTGTCCCTCCCAGTCTGTTGATATATCTGACTGCCGAGACATTGTCCATTTTCAGCAGAACGCAACATTGGACCTTCTCCTGGGTCCAGCATTTCACTGCAAAAGATCCTGCCAGTAATTCCAGGCAGTTGATGTGGAGACTCGTCTCCTGATCCGACCACCTGCCCCCTGTCGACAGGTCTCCGCATCGGGCTCCCCAGCCCCATCTGCTGGCGTCTGATTCGATGATCAGGTCCGGCGATAAACCAAATATGGTTCTCCCGTTCCATGCATCCATGTGAATGACCCACCATTTCAACTCTTCCCTCACTTCTTGGGAGATATTCACCTTTGATTCATATGATGCACCCTTCCTGAGGTGATAAATCTTCAACCTCTGGAGTGCTCTGTAATGAAGGGGTCCCGGAAAAATTGCTTGGATTGATGCCGCTAGGTGCCCTATCAATCTCGCAATATCCCTCAGCGAGAGTTCTCCATTCGCTAGTGTGTGTCTCAGCTGCTTCTTGATCTCGTTCACCTTGTGAATGGGTAGGCTGAGGGTTCCCTTATTCGAGTCCACTATGAACCCTAGGAATTCTATAGTCTGAATTGGTACTAAGCTGGATTTCTCCCAATTTATAATAAAGCCAAGGCTTTCTAATAAGTCTATTGTTAACTGTATCTGTTCCACCAATGTCTCCTTCTCTTGGCACATCAGACATATATTGTCTAGATATATTATGAGTCTTATCCCTTGAGCCCTCAGATGTGATACTACTGGATTCATCATCTTGGTGAAACACCATGGTGCCGATGCTAGGCCGAAGGGTAGGCATCGAAACTCCCATGTCGCTTCCCCCCAGATGAATCTCAGAAATCTGCAGTGTTCCTCCGCTATGGGGATAGTCAGATATGCATCTTTTAAATCTATCCTGGCTAGCCAGTCTCCTTGAATTAGAGTATCCCTTAGTAGGTGTATCCCTTCCATTTTGAAGTGTCTGTACACCACGTAAGCGTTTAGGCCTCTTAGATTTTTTATTGGTCTTGTCTTGTGTTTCCCTTTTACTAGGAACATATTGCTTATGTAACCTCCTGACTGATCTGATGCGGGTCGTATAGCTCTTTTGCTTTCCAGCCCTCTCAATTCCCTTTCCAGTAAGATCTTGTCTTCCCTGTTCAATACCATCCCTCTTGGTGGATTCTCCTGCTGAGGTGTATCTAGAAAATCTATATAGAAGCCTTGAGCGGTCTGAATCACCCAGGAATCCCCCGATATATTCAACCAATTCTTTAGAAATTGAGCAGTTCTCCCACCTACTTCTAAGATATTTAGATGTGGGATTGGTATTCTCACCTGGGTTATTTTGCTGACGTTCCCCTCGCCAGTTTCTTCCTCTTCCTCTACCTCTCGATGGGAAGAAAGGTGTCTGTTTGCGCTCCTCATGATCTCTCCATTGCGCTCTGTTTTGGTAGGATCGATTGTATTTGAACCGGCCAGCCGAACGACCCCTTCCTCTGTTGGCCCGTCCAAAAATCTGCCTTGCAAAAACTCTCTTAAGTGAGGCTTGAGCCTTATCCATAGCTGCATAGGAATTTACAAATTTGGTGAGCTCCTTGATAAAGGAGTCCCCAAACAACTTCCCCTTCGCCGAGGTGGCGGATTCTGAGGAGGCTAACTCACTCAATTTAGGGTCGATCTTTACTAGCAAAGATCTCCTCCTTTCTGTGGTTATAGCATGATTAGCGTTCCCTAACATGCATATCGCCCTTTGGGCCCATCCGATAAGGATTGCCGGGTCTATCGGCTCCCCTTTTACTTTCGCTTCTTCTCCCATCTGGAGAATCTTTGTGAGGGGTCCCGTCATATCCAGCATCTTGTCCTGGCACGATCGCCAGGATCTATCAAGATCCTTCCTCACATCTTTAGTAAACTTGCTCATAAAAGTTATCATTTTATCATCTATTACGGGAGTGTCTGCCGCACCTTCAGGGAGGATTGGTCTGGGGCATTCCGCCCTCATCTTGCTTCTAGCCTCTTTGGCTAAGGGCGCCCTCAGGCGTTTCTTTAAATATGCCGAAATTCTTCTGGGGGGTTCCCTTTCTGATGATCTGGGATGGATCAATGCTTCTGGATCGAAATCCCCCTCATCGGCAACATCCTCCTCCTCCTTCTACCTTTTCTTTGACGCTTCATGGCTCTCATCCCCTGATGAGGATATTGATAACACTTCCTCTTCCTCGGGGTATTCTTTCTCCCAATCATTCTCACCCTCATCTGAGGAATCGGAGGATGACTCACGTCCACTGCTAGGCACCGTTTTACCCTTTCTCTTCCTTTTACCACCTTTCTTCTTCGGTGGGGAGCCCGGGGGGGTGTGGGCCTCTTCTGCCCTACGGGCTGATTTACTGCCCCCTTTTGATTTCATGCGTGCCTTAAGACACTTGACCTCTTCCATGCCCTGAGAGAATCGGAGCCAATCCTCCATCAGCGCTATTTGCTGAGGATTATGTCCCAGTGAAGCCCCCAGGGCTTTCTGGAAAACATCAGTCATGTCTGAATGGTTCCTCTTTTGGCTAACACTAGCCTTCCCCTCATCACTGGAGGAGCACATGATTCTCAGGCCCTGGGGAGAATTTATGTTATGAATGATAGTACTGAAATATATTCCAGGGCTTCTCAGTACGAGATTGTAGGTAATTTGATAATATCTCCCTAGTTTTGATTATATCACGGATATAATACTATATTAACACAGGTTTTACCTGGGACTGTGCCCGTATGAGGTGCGGTATCAACTGACAGCCTGCAGGGGCGCTGTTGAGTTCTTCCACAGGACGCTACGTTCGTACGATGCGTGCTGTGGCAAATCGTATTATTATTATATAGCTTTCGCCGGAATAAATATCTCTCGTGCTTCTCACCAACCAAATGAAAATCGCAATGAAAAACGAAGGAGAGAGCGCCGGAACTACGCAGTCCCGTCGCGCTCTCCCTTCCGTTATACAGTGCCCTCTCTGACCGGTCGGAGGAGCTGCGGCCGCCGGTGCCCCAGCTCCGTCGCAGCCACAACTCCTTTGAGCCGCCTGCACCTAGCGGATATGCTCCGCCAAACACAGAAATAATGCGCGTGTCACTCGCGTGCTAAATTAGTCCAACTCACATTCACATTCACACGTAATAGGAATAATAAAAAATTGTACTTAACTCGCTGCCGAGCAGCAAAGAAAGAGGAGGAAGTGAAAGAGGACAGGAGTTTTGATGCATTGAGGACTTGTTTATTGGTTTATGGAACTATCACATGGTCAGTTGAGGACCAATCGAAATGAACTACAAATCTCAGAAAAACATGGTTATTGTAGTTTTTTATTAGATTTTGTATTCATGTTCTTTGGTACTGTTTCTTTGCTGCTGAACAGTAAAGTTGTAGAGGAAGCATAATCCGAGCCTCCGGTCTTGACATAGAATTACTGGTGCTAGTTCTTATGACCTATTTAAACAGCAGGGCCCGAAAGTCCCTTTTCAGTGTCAATTCTAGCGTGGCATGCCACCTAAATATTTCTTTATATCTGCTTCAAATCAGTTTTTTCATTGCTTCAAAATTACTTCAGGCATCTCACCTCTTAGTCTCTTGTCTTATGTTTCATACCTTTCAGCAACTGAATGTTTGAAAGCACTTGTAACTCCAGCATGCCACAGCATGTCACCCCTCCCGGGACTAGCTGATGCCAAATTTACTGTTTAAATGACTTTAAAGACATTAAACAAGTGAGTAAAAAGCCTCACAATCATTGGGAGATGTTATAAATCAAATTTAAAAAAAAAAGAAAAATTTGATTTCCAACAGCTCCCTAGACATTGCAACCTCACAGCAACTCTTCTGGTGCTAGTTCTTATGACCTTTTCAAATAGAAGGGCCTGAAAGTCCCTTTTCAGTGTCAATTCTAATGTGGCATGCCACCTAAATATTTCTTTATATCTGCTTCAAATCAGTTTTTTCATTGCTTCAAAATTACTTCAGGCGTCTTACCTCTTAGCCTCTTGTGTTATATTTCATAACTTTCAGCCACTTGGAACTCCAGCATGCCACAGCATGTCACCAATCTCTGGACTAGCAGATGTAAAATGTACTGTTTAAATGACTTCAAAGACATTAAACAAGTGAAGAAATAGCCTCACGACCATTGAGAGATGTTATAAATGAAATTTAATAATTGGAAGCCTGTACGTCACCTTGCGGCTGCTAGCTGTCTGTCTCCTGTGCTTTACACAATATGGCCTGGGTATAAGTAGAATCCTCTGACAGCGAGTAAAGCAGATAAGGGCCTTCAAACATTCTGCAGGACCCCTCTCTGGGACAGCTGATGGACAAAGCAGCATGGGCAGGCCTAGGGCCGCTATCCCATAAACTGGACTGTCTCCTGGGCTGGGTCGCCTTCTCGCAAGGGCCGACAGCTGTGAGGCCCAGAGCCTGCAAGAGACAATGGCAGGAGGAACATAAGGCCAGTGGCGAACCACTGTCCGCATCACCCAAAGGACACACAAAAGAGAGGCATGCTAAGGGAAAGGCGTGATGGAAGGGACAAGGTGAAATACCCCTTGGCCCACAGGAAGACCAAGAGGGCACTGAATGGGATTCCAGCAGCACTGAGAGTTCTCACCTTTCTGTGAGCTTGGCCATTCCTCAGGAAGGAGAATCGTGCAAAAGGCACAATAAGAGCGTTTAGAAACGCAGAGATAGTTCCCTGGTCGACCCCTTTCATCCAGACCTGCTACTCCACCAGAGATCCTCGGAGGGGAAGCCCCCACTTAAGGCCAAAAGGTACTTGAGCAAGTGACTGCGCACGCGTCTAAATAAGGAGGTGAGAGGCTAATTGAAGGCACAATATCCCAGACCTTCTCTGCCGGATAAAGTAGCGGGCACTCTGGAGGTGGACTTATTCATGGTGAAGCACACCAAGGACCTGAAAAGGGCATTGACCGCTCATGGATAGCATGCCAGGACACGCTCCCCGATTCCATAGGTCCATTGGCCAAGATCATTAAAATGGTGGAAGAGACCAAAGAGGCCCTGCCTATGGATGTGCATATTCTGGCTAATTGGGCATAAAGAGCAGTTTGCTTAATAAGTGATACCAACTGTACAATAGCAGCGGAGTGCAGAAGATCGATTGTAGTAAAGATCGACCTGAAACTCGGTGTCATGATCTCTGCTTCCAAAAGGTCAGGGTTTTCCCAACTCCCTTGGAAGCAGATCCATAACCCAGGTTCCGAGTGCCAACCAGTCCCAATTGGGACCTTTTGGACCCAGTCCTGGCGCCAGTGGCACCAGGCTCATAAATATGCCCAGTCCCAGCACTGGAAGTGCCGGGCTCATAATGCTTGGGTGGACTTACCTGCAGCAGACCATGCTGCTTACTTGCCTGCCAGTTGAGCCTCTGATCCTCTTCTGTTTGGAACTACTTTTCCTGTTGGGTGGGGCAGGAGCCACTCCCTAGGTTCAGAACACTGGAACTCTTCTGGAAAGCAGGAACTCTTTTCTTACCTAGGCGTGGCTGTGGAAGGAGACACCTAAGCACTACAGGAGGCTATTTAAACCACACCCGATGGATGAATCTTGCTTTGCGTTATTCTGCATCCTCTGCAGCAGAACGCTCATCGTGTCTTCTGCATCTGATCCTGGGCCTAAGGAAAAAGGCTTACCATCCTGAATCCAGTCTTCAGCAACACCTATAAAGACAAGAAAGAACAGGTTAGCATTACGGTCTTCAGTGACAGCTCTTCACTTACCTGGTCCATCGGCTGTCACCAACGCCTTGCGCTGCATTCCGACATCTGAAAGACAAAGGCTTACCTACTCTTCGTGCGCTCCGGAAGTCTTCACACTGCATTCCGGCATCTGAAAGACAAAAGCTTACCAACTCTTCGCACGCTCCGGAGGCCTTCGGCGCTGCATCCCGCATCTGAAAGACAAAACAAGGTGCGTTTAAAGACATTGGGGAACTTTAATACTCACGTGCCATTACTCCTTTCCACATCTAACCCAGTGGGTATTCCGGCACCCTGCAGCCGCTCCGAACTTGTACCTGCAAAATAAAAAGACAGTTAGAGCGCATCGTGAAGCAGGCAACAAGCGCTTACTTACGTGCTTCCAGGCGCTTCTATTCATCACACGGGCTCCATCTTCAACTCACTTCAGCCCGTCATCCACCATCGCCGGAACCCTGCAAAACAAGAGACATCATTACTAAAGACTTTAAAGACATTAGAATTACTCGAAACTTACCGTTCGTGCAGTAAACGACAGACAGCAGTCCTCTAAAGTCAAGAGGCCTGCTCCCCTTATCCAGTGAAGAAACTGATTACAGCACCCTGCCCCGAGGCAGATGGAGAGCACGGCGTTCACTTACCTAAGGTGAGAGCGTTAACCTTCGGGGCTCTACAGGAGAAGAGAAAGGGAAGAAGAGAGAGACATTCAATAACCCAGTTCATTAATCCCATATTTTCTATCTGCAGACATCTTACCCTTCGAGTCAGACATACAGTGCACAGAGGTCCAGCCCAAAGAGCCAGCCGTGTGTTACACATCACCTTTGAAGATACGGTATACGCCCAGTCAAGACCGGCGCCTCTACGGGAATCAGGTGAGCGTTACACTCGGGGAGTTGGAATCCTCTGAGGCCACTGCAGCAGCTAAAGGGCTTTTGTTTGGAAAAGCTTTTGTCAAAGACATGTCCAGATTTGTTAACACCTTTGCTGCTCTGGACAAAGGTCAGACATCGTTAAAAAGAGTGTTTGTGCCCTGTGTATCCGCCAGGGCGGCAGAAGCAGAGGCGTCTCCGCCAGCCACTGAGGAGGCCAGAGGCCCTATAGAGGAAACAACTGGTGACAGCAGGAAGACAGAAGGCTGAATCCTTCCTTCCCCTCCCGTGGAAGAGGCAGGGGTCGGGGTTGGCACTGCAGCAGCAGGTGAGAGTACAGTCGTATGCACACAGCGCAGCAGCAAGCAATGCAATTCCCGCGATAGTTGGTAGGCTAGCGATGCACCTAAGCGCTTGGGAGGAGCTTACCATGGACTCTTGGGTCGCAGAGACTGTGCAGGGGTGTTGCCTGTAATTTTTAAAGAGCACAAACTAAACTGCAGCACCATTTCGCAATTTCAGAGTGTTAGGCAGAATCACATGCAGTACCCTTTGGGAACACTACATGCAATTAAGACCACAAGTGTTAGTACAATTTCACCTTTGGTACAAGCCTGTACTACACAGTTATGTGGTAGCATTGGCTGAGCAGCCAGACTTAACTCAAGAGTTGAAGTGAGCAGTAGAACAAGTTACACAAAGGGACCAACAAATACAGTGGTTCAACTCAAGATTTCTTGGTAAAAGAATACACATTTATTACACAGTCAATTAGAAAACATTACACTAGCAAACGCAGCTTAATATCATACACTAATACACCACAATACACAACCATTAAGTTACTGAACAAGCTCAGCTCCCTGAAGTGGGAGCAAAATGGCACTTCAGTTACGTTAAAAAGGGGTAAAAAGACAAGGTTATAAGAAATGCAGCCCAAATACATTCATAGGTAGGGCAAAGGGTTTCAGTTAACTACAACCAGCAATTCAATTCGATAGGCCTGGGTCAAAGTCAATGGTTCAGAGTCTTTGTATAGGATAGCACAATTCTGGTAGATAACGGTTAAGTCTTTGCCACGGTTTTTAGAAGAATATGGCTAGGTGAAAAGTTAGACAAATGTTTAGGGAAGGACCAGCCTTCAAAGAGGGGAAAGTTTCACAAACTTTCTCTGTGGTCGAAAAGATTTCCGGACTGCGTTTGCACAATACCTTTAAAGTGAAGAAGGGCTGTAGCTGAGGCAGTTGTTCCTGGCAGTTCGTGCAGACCTCGCTGTTCCTGTGCTTCAGTCGTGGGGACAAGAAGGAGGACGTCGGGAGGTTCCTGCACTGCCCAGGGACGAGGCCACAAGCTTGGCTAAATGTCGGTTTAAGGTATGAGTGCCTTAAAGAACACAAACTGGTATCCTTCCCACTGGCTATCCGGTTTTCCACAGCACTCTGTAGAAAATTTGACCAGGAGGGGACGGTTTCCAGGTGGCTTGTGAGTTGGTTGGTCCCACCAAATTCGAGGGAAGAAGTTAACCTTGAAGGGCTTCTCTGTCGATGGAGTTTCAGGCAATTCAGATCTGCAGCAGGGCTTCACCGGTCGTCCAGGAGTTGCAGCAGTCCTCTTCCTTCGGCTCGTCTTCGGTTCTTTCATTCCAGTGGTCGACTCTGCTTTCCAAATCCCAGAGACCTGCTTCTAAACAGTTTTCCCCCATTTATTCCAGTCTGGCTGTCACTCACACAGCAGGGTGGCTGTCGTTCCCGGACAGCCAGCCAGCCAATCACGCCAGAGTGCATTCAGGTCTCCTAGGAGACTAAGCACAGGGAGTTACGGGCACCTCCCTCACATCCTGTCCACCCCAGACACTGAGGCGCCAGAGGAGGGCTTCAGCACTGAAACCCGCCAAAGGACAACGAACAAAGGGACCAAACCTGGTTAAATACAAGAAGGACCTTTCCTAAAAGAAACAGCGAAAAATGTCGACCAGAGTCTGTTTTTACAGATAGGTCTTGGGAGCCATCTTGAAAAACATGGCTGACCCGATTTTTTGCTACCGTTGTTGACGGTCTGGTAAAATCATGATAGTTTGATCTAAACCACTGCCACCAGCCATTTAAAGTAGGAAAGGGTAACATTTGACTGTTACATGAGTGTTTTGACTCAGGGGATGCTAGACAACCCCTCCAGCACTCTATAGGAAGATAGTGCGTTCTCGGTCAGTAAATATAAAGAGACTAGTAAAGTCAATTTAACTTTACATGCTCTGGGAGACAGTAGTCAGTCCCAGAGAAAGTGTTTAAACCCTGGGGTGTCTGAAAGACACCCCTTTGCCACTGCACTGAAGGTGTTGTGTGACACAAAGAAAAAGATGATGCCTATGGAGTTGTTTTAAAACACCATAACCAAAGAACACAAAAGTAAAAAACACATCAAAATACATGGAAGAGTGGGAAAAAAAGGCTCACACTCTTCCCAGGTAGAAAAATCAAATCCTAGAAATCCAGCAAAGTTGCTGGGGGTCTCAAAAGGTAAGGGAAATAAGCACATTTTGAGAATTCTCCCTAAACACAGAGGAGGAACAAAGCCTCATGGACAAGGAAGTAGGAGAGTTTCTAAAGAAAAGGGCGATAAGACCAGCGCAGCAGGTGGTGCAACGCTTCCTAAGCAATGTCTCACTGGTGAAACAGAAGCAAAAGGTCAGGCCGGTGATAATCTCAGACAATTTAACACCTTTCTCGTGTACCGACACTGCAAGATGGAGGAAATCCATCTCTTGAGGGACATTTTGCAGAAAGGGCACTGGCTAACCTGCATAGATTTGAGGGATGCCTATCTAGCAGTACCCATTCCTGAGATGCACCAGCAATTTTTACAATTCCTCTGGTGATGGCAAAGGTGAGAGTTTATGCGTCTCCCTTTTTGGACTAACTTCAGCACAATGGTGCTTCACAAAGCTACTCAGGAGTCAGACTGATTTTATACATCGAGGATATTTGTCCCATGGCGCAGGATCCGATGCGGCTGCCAGAGCAAATGGTCCCAATGACGGGTCTCGTAGAGAAACTGGGGTTTCTCATCAATTGGGAGAAATCCGAGACCAGGTCACAGCAGAAATGGAGTTCCTGCGGTTTATCACAGACTCATAGCTGGGGCACTGTCTCTGCCCCTGTAGAAAATGAACGACCCTTTGAAACATCACAGTATTGACTTTCCATTAAAGACTAAGCTTTACTTGACAGTCTTATGTTTGCTCAATCACCTCTTCTGTTTAAAAGTTCTTTTAACTAACTGATCAATTTCCCATCAATCATATGTCATAACAAGTTGCATTCGTCAGTAATTTTACAGTCACTTATCTAAGAAGGAATCTGCTGAACCTCCAAGGGAACCTGACAGCAGGTGCGGACACTAAACAGGCAGACAACACACGGCTGATCCCTGCTGGAGTTGGAGGCGGTTCATTATAGGTTTTGTTCTTCGCTATACCCTGTTTGAGATGGAGTCATTCATTAGGAAGCTACAGCGAGACAGTGAAAGAAAGAGGAATTGGGGATGAGGAATTGTGAGGTGATAGGACCATAACGTTGTTATTCATGGACTAGGACAAGTGTCATGCCTGTGGGCAATAGAGTTTCAAACTGCAAAGACTACATTGACACAGAAAATGTTTTTTCTTTGATTTTTGTTTAATGTTTTTTTTCTTTTTAAGATTGCTGCTTGAGTTTTAATAAAGAAGAGTATGCATAATACGAGCCTCTGTGTCTTTAATAGAATCATGACTTTCCTGAAAGAAAGTATTGACAATCTGGACTCTACCACAGTACCAACTGCCTCAATGGAGTTTACCATCAGACAGCATTTCTGGCTCGTCCCTTTTTTCTGGCAATGTATCCCATATTGTGTCATGGAGTGCCCCCTACATTTCTCTGTCAACAGAGCTGCCAAGTGTCCCTAAAATCATGGGAGTCTCTAGCAAAAGGAGACGGACACCTGCAGTCTTGTATTTGAGCCGGATTTTCTTTCTACATCTGCAAAGATCTTCAGCTGTGCCTCAGATAGTCCCTTTGTTTGTGGCAACACTGGGTTGAAGTAAGTAACACACTGCTGAACACAACACTCAACAGCACATGTCGGTCTGACTGGGTCTAAGCTGCGTCCTGTGCTCCTCGACTGCTGAATTTCCAGCTGATCTCAGTGGCAACTTTGGATACAGAGGGATAAATGGGATAGATAAGATGATCATGTGTGTAATTTCAGCACAGGTGGTGTGCGAGAGGCTACACAACCCATGTGATGGTCTGACATGTATATTCGGGCACACAAACATGACTGTAGTGTCTGACAGGACATATTCTTGCTTTGCTTCTAAATATGATTAGAAACCACATCCTGCAGTCTAATGTGAAGCACAGTTTAGGGTTTCTAAGCCAGACCTTTTGTTTTTTAATGTTAAATCAGGAAAGGAGAGGACCTTGCAATTCTCTTATGGATTTCTTGTGCAAGTTCATCACTACCAGGTCGGTGCTGCAGACCCCAGTCAATGTCAAGGGATAAGCTTCACGGAGGGACTACTTCACCTTAATATCTACTTTCCTTAAACCTCATCCCGAGGAAAATACAGACACTTCCCAACAGACTGGTCCCTCTGAATGTCACTGTGGCTCATATGTCTCACACTCTGCCCGACTTCTATTGTCCTTCAAAGGCATGCATGAAATGGACAACTGCCCTCAGGGCCACAGCTTTATGGAAGAAATGGCAGCAATTATATGGCTTTTCCCCTAGTCCATGTTGGCAAGAGAGTAACAATATTCTTATACTGCAGGCCCATGTGAAATATAGCTTTCTCTTAAAATCTATGTATCATATGTTTGTCCTTCTGTAGGCTGTTGATTTCTTGGAGTCATAGATGTGTGTGATGTGTTGCATTTTGATAAGTTGTTCATTTTGTAAGGCCCATTGCTTCCGAGTCACATTTTACATGTTACTGTGTGGGTTCTCAGCAGTGGGTCAAAGAATAGAAGAAAAGCATGACAGGGTTTAGTTAAAAGCAATATTTCCAGAGACACATGGGCTAGATGGAGCCTGGGGTCCCCTGCTATATTAAACAGGCCAGGCATTTCAGGAGCCACATAAGAAAAGAAGGAAGGCCCTTTACCCTGGAATAGGGGGTGCAGAGAGTGGGGGCTCCCAAAGCATTGATACGAACAGAAATTCGACATTCACAAATAGAGTGTGAGGTGTTCCTTGGTCTGTTGTAGTGTCGTCATGTCCACCTTTACATTTTTCATCACCCTATCATGATTGTGATGGACCCAAAACCCCATCTCCCAATTTTCCAAGGGTTATTTTTGCGCACACCACTCCCATTAGAGCACTTGATTGCAACTGTTAGATTACATGGTCACTGTCCATTTCAATGCAGTGGCTGGCAACCCCATGGACTACCTGCTGGGTTATCCAGGTCTTTGGGCGTCGACATCGGAGGGAGTGGAAGTTGGGTCGAAAGCTCTGGTTAGCATGGTCAGATCAATGACTTCTCTAAAATATTTATCACTTTGATTGTCCTGCTGCTATTTAAATTCGTTTTCAGCTGTGTGCACATCGTGATTGTCCTGCTGGTGTTTAAATTCATTTTCAGCTGTGTGCACATCTTGATTGTCCTGCTGTTGTTTAAATTCGCTTTTAGCTGTGTGCCCATCTTGATTGTCCTGCTGCTTTTTAAATTTGTTTTCAGCTGTGTGCCCATCTTGATTGTCCTGCTCCTGTTTACATTAGCTGTGTGCATAACCTGCTTTTCATGAGAATGTGTTAACAAGTCCACCCCTCTGTACTCTGTCTAGTCTGCTACCGGTTCCCTCACCCTTCCTCAGTCCCATTGTCCCTCTGTGCTGTTATTCCCCTCAGCCATACACCCACTACGTCCCCTTCCTCTGCGTGTTCACTGTTTTTCTGTGCATATTACCTCCCCCAGCTCCCATTGTTTTTTCCCAGTCTTGTTCCCTGTCTCCCCCCTCTACCTTCTGCTCTCGCTGCGCCTCTCTGGCCTCAGCCTGGTTAAGTGTACCTCACTCTCTGCAGTTTGCTACAGCGCTATCTATCTCTCCTATCTTCTCAAACTGCTTCTCTATCTCTTATCCTTTACCCCTTACTAAGTCTGTCAGGGAGAACCTCAAGAAGGACATACTGAGCTCTAACCCAAGCCTTCCAATTGCAGTCACCTACGTCATTGTCTCTGCCAGAGAGACTCTCACAGACATACTCTGTCGTTCCCTCACCTGTCCTATGGACTCTCCATATGATTGCTCTTCTCTCTCCTTTCTCTTCTTTGCCCATCAATGGTGGCACCCGCTGCAAGGTCTTTCTTGCCCTCTCCACCTCCAGGGTCATCATCAATGTCTACTGCAATGGTACCATCACGGTCCAGGGTCCTCAAACCAACCTTCTACTCTTTCATAGGCTCCTACCCTCCTTATCAACCCCCCTCCGCCTTTTGCGCCAGCTCCTTCAGCTGCCCTGGCTCCCATGCCAGCTCTGCCCACCTTGGCTCCCTTGCCATCTCCTAACCACCCTTCTACCCTCGCCATGGCTTTCTTGCCACCACCCCACACATTGACAACCCCATCTGCCTTCTCCTCTTGGGTGAACCAGTCACCCACTAACACTGTATCTGGGGCTCCCTTGCCCCCTGTGGTGCCTTCCACACTGGCTCCCTCCTCACCCATTATGGTCCCGGCTCCCTTACCGGCCTTGGCTCCTCTGCCCCCTTCTACTTCTGTCCCTCAGGTACTATCGTCACTTAGGGGGGCCCACTGTCCCCTGCTCCCCCCGTAAGTCTTTCACTGATTGCAATCTGCTCCACATTGCCATGGTAAGCACTCGCTCAGCTGTCAAACACTCCTCTGACATCTGCAACCTCCTTGATCTCCTGGATTGTGATGTTCTTGCCATCACTGAAACCTGGTTCAAGGATTGCTCTGTCACAAGTTTTGACACACTTCTCCCAGAAGGCTACACAATACTCTCTCTTGCTAGACCAAACAGACCAGGTGGGGGAGTAGCATTGATCTTTCCTGAGTGTATCCCTGTGTCTGTCATTCCCACTCAGACCTACTCATCCTTTGAGTGCCTGATCTGCAGGCTGTCCCTCACTCCAAGCTCTTCACTGCTGCTGTCCACCTTCTATCGGCCACCTGGTCAGCCGTCCCTCTTCCTTTCGTAATGGGCTGACCTGGCCTCCTCTCTCCTTTCCTCCTCTTCTCATCTCCTCCTACTGGATGATCCCAACATCTATCTCGACTCACCTGATTCCTTAAGACCTTTATGCAACCTTTGGGACTCTCCCTTTCTTTCCATTTTACCGTCTGGACCAACGCACAGCGCTGGCCACACCTTGGATGCTCTCTTCTCAACTGACATTCCGCTATCTAGCCCTCTCACTACTTCTCTCTCCGGGACTGATCATTTTCTCCTCTCTTCTCACTTGAAGCTCTCTTCTCCCGTTGCATAGGTAAACCCGGCACTGCCTCCCGTCTACAAGGTCATCTGACCCATGAAAAGAGTCTCAGTAGCTGCCTTTGCCTCCACCTATCATACTCCTTCCACTCCTGTGACTGATTCCCACCCTGCCACAGCCCTCTCAAACTTTAACCTCTCTGTTTCCAATACTCTTTATATTCTTGCCTCTGTCATGAGGGTACGATTGAAGCCTACCAAAAAGTGCAACTCTTGGTATGACTCCAAATCAGCTTCCGTTAAACACAAGTGCAGGGCAGCCAAATAGAAATGGGATTCCCTGGCACACCCGCTGACAAACTGGCCTGCCGCCTCCTCCAAAGGCAGTTGAGACTCTGCATCTGCTCCCAGAAAAGAGTCTTTATACAAGCCTGCATCTCTGCGGTATCCAATAACACGGACACACTTTTCAAAGTCTGCAAGGAATTAGCCAACCCTACCGCAGCCTCCTCCACCACCTCGCACCACCACCTTATACCATCCACCACACATGACACAAAGTCAGGCACGCACACAGTGTCAATGAAAGGGAAGGGGCGCCTGAAAGCAGACATGGATGCGTGTCAAAGGGCAAAATAACACATATACTGCATAGCACCTGCATCACACACAAGCATGTGACTGGAATAATCCTTCCACAAACATGACTGATGCCAATACACAGATGGCACGTAGTATAGCCATACCAGAATTGTCAACCAGCCTCAGATGGAAGTTGAATACTACTGACCATGGGCCATGTACAATGCATGTCAGATGACATTTCATGGAATTCACTATTAGAAAACACACATGTGTCACAGGGTGCAATAGCGCTAGGGTGTTGTAATACAGTGAGGGCAGGCATACGGATTCAATAATGCTAGGTCACATTGACATCACGCAAGTGAATAGGCATATTGAAGGGGATAACAGGGTTTAGAAGTGTGTGGGTGCAGTGCAGTACATGGGTACGGCCTCAACTACGAATAAAAACACAGATCCAGTAATGTCAATGTCGTGGCCTGGTGGCAGTGTAAGGGTAAGTGCCGTCATCATGTGTAAAGTATTGATAGTGGGTTGTAGGGATACAGTAAACCCCACCCCAAGGGCGGGGGTGGCTGGGAGGCAGTGCATGGGTTTAAATGGTTGCTCAGAGTACTGTGTCGTAGCAGACAGTGTGGGCAGGTAGCAAGTGCATTCTCTCAGTCATCTGGGACTACAGCAGGGGAGAGGAGGACAGAAAGCACAACACATGAGGAAGCATCAGAAGTGCCTGCAGACCCGGAGAAGCTACACCTCCAGTTACATAGAGGCAGGGAGGCTGTACCAGAGGGAGGCCCCAGCTCAACACAGATGTGAACCACAAACTACTTTCCTTGAGGAGCAACTGACCCTGAGGGAGTAAGAAAGAGATGATCAAAGACCATGAGAATGAAGTAAATACTGGAGGTGGAGTTGAAGGAATTGCTGGCCCAGGACCCATAGGGACTTGCTAAGAATGCACAGGGTTCAGGAATTAACACTCATAGCCACTGTGAGCCTGTGCCATCATCACAGTCCTAGGGAGATACCTTGCACCAAGCCTAAAGGACTTTTCACACAGTCCAGGACTGGCAGAGTTGCAGAGGGAAGAGTGTAGAATCATAGAAATCCTGGTAAAGCCTGTTGCAGTAGTCCATCATAGGAATTACCAGTCCTCTGGAGACAGTGAGCTGCTGGGGGATGGAGAGGAAAGGAAGAATGCCTCTGAGGATGAGCAACTTGCAGGGTGACCTCACAGAGATGTCAGTCATGTGATGATAGAAGGCAACTGTTGAGTGGAAGATCATCACAGGCTAACTGCGACCACAGGTTGGAGCAAGAATAGGGCCAAGAGAGGCTGGACAGAGAGTGTCATGGAAGGAGGGAGCAGGTGTGGTGATGAGGATTGCCTCTGTGTGCAGCATATGGTTTGTATGCAGTCTGCATGACAACAAGCACGTATCAGTCCAACATCACATGGGTCATACATGGCAGTCATTACAATGTAGCCTGAACTGGCAGACAATCATAACACATCACCCAAGCAACATACACATGGCCTGTACACACACACATCACCACTCACCGGAGATTCCCTCATACATTGGCAGGTCTCCCACGCCTTGGATCTGCTCCACTGCAATGAAATCACTAGCAATCTCCTCATGTCCAGTGAGTTCATCGTCCTCTGGTGGTGACCCACTGCCAGTCACCAGAGTAGAGGCAAACTTTGTAGCCAGCTTGTCTTTTGCTCGGTGTTGGAAGTCATTCCAACGCTTCACAACGTCACCAGCTGTGCGCCTCTCATAGCCCAAGACGCTAACACGGTCAACGAAGCACTGCCAGTGGGTCATACGCTGAGCAGGTGTATGTGTGCTCCCTGCCTGCACCAGCATGTCACGGCCATGTTCCAACATGTAGTCCATGAGCATCTCCAGTTCCTCATCACAGAAACTCCTCTTTCTCGACATGTGGGACTCCTTTTCCGTGTCTGGGGTCTTAGCCTGCACTGCTGGAGCATGCCTCTGCTTCTTGTGAGGTGGTGCAGACCCTGAGTGGTGTGTACCGCTCAGGTCAGTAGGGGCTGGAGTACAGGTGGACTGGCCTATGGAATCAGCCCCCAATGTAACTACAGAAGCTCAGCTTGCAGGTATCAGTAGCTGGGTGCTGTTGCCAGGACTCTGCGCCATACGTGTCTTGGCCTTAGTGACAAGGGACTTGGCCCCTGAGTCACACTGGGCCGGGACCAATCCATTCCTAGCTGGGTGACCCTGAGACAGGGTGCCGGTTGCTACAGCTGCCCCTGCAGCTTCCAGACCCTGGGCGGTGTGAACAGCAGATGACACTGCTGCTCCAGATCCCCGGGTGCCGGTGCCTGGAACTTGCACAGCACGTGTCTTGGCCTTCGGGACATGGAAATCGGCCATTGAGTCACCCTGTCCCTGTGCCGGGACCACTACCGTCCGGGCTGGCTGACCCTGAGCCTGGGTAGTGGTAGCCGCAGCTGCCCCTGCAGCTGCCACACTCTGGCTGCTCTGAACAGCAGATGTCACTGCTTGTCCAGGACCACAGGTTCTGGGTATGTCAGCAGCTGCTGCATCTCCCTGGCCCGGTTGGGTGTGGGGCATAGTTCTCTCTGCATGGTCCTGCACACCTTGCCCACGTGGACCACCTTGGCCACCTTGGCCACCCTGGCCACGTCGCCCACCTTGGCCAGCTTGGCCACCCTGGCCACGTCGCCCACCTTGGCCACCTCTGGCAAGTCGCCCTCCCAGTCATGGCACTGATGGACTAGCGCAATGGGAGGTGCAGCCAAAAATTGTCCTGGGCAATTGGAAAGAGGGGCCAGGGTACGTGATGAAAAACGTACCACTGTGCTCCAGAAAGGCTCTATGTGACCCCTGGTGAAAAAATAACGGGTCGCGCAATGCTCAGGCACCCGAAAAACAAAAATCAACGTGTACGCGACCCCTCGGTAGCCCACGTTGAGTAAAAAACATCCTGCAGTACACTGTGTCACCCAGCAACACAAAAAATGTGTACGCGAGGAACACATAGGCTACCATAACCTCGAAAATGGGGTACGCGTCACCCAGGGGCAACCATAGTGGGAAAAATGTGTGCACGACTCACCGTCTGTCTCGTAGAATGAAAAAAATCACGTGTGTGTGTGCGCGTAGGCAACTCCCGCGCAAAACAAGAAGTACGCACTGCCACAGTAGTGAACTATTTGCGTGTGAACCCACAAAAATATGAAGTTCATGCATCCGTCCCCACGAAAAGCATGTACAGTGCACTGTTGTCCTACGCAGACCTTTAACCCGATACTGATTGACAACGCTCAACGTCCAGCGCATGTCACGTAATTTACGCGCTTAAGGCCTTTCCTCTGATTACACGCTAACGCGCTGTTTACGCATGTGCGGAGTCACTCTGTTTACGCCTGGCCACGCGAAAGAATATGGAAAAACCACGCTCCTGCCTACAAGGCCATTTACCTGCCTCCAACTGCCCAAGCTGCCTCCTACGAGCCATCTGCTGATGCCAGCCCACTCTGTGTGCCTGCTGCACACATGCCCTGCATTTTGGTGCCTGCTCATCAGCCATTGCCAGTGATCCTGTCGTTGTGACCACCTCTGCTGTTCCTGAAGACTCCTGACTGCCATACCACCGCTCCACAGCCCAGCCCCAGGACCACCTTGCCCACCCACACCTACCTCAGGGGTTGCCATGTCTGACACCACACCATCTGAGGCAAGTGGCAACCCCCCAGCAGAGAGGCAGACGGCTGTCAGCTTCTCACCCAGGGAAGTTGGCATCCTGGTAGAGCAAGTCCTGGCGCATCATGATGCCCTCTTCCACGGCCCATCGCAAGCTGGCAATCAAGGACGAAGAAGATCTAGGGGGACATCGTGGGTGCCATCAATGTAGAGGGGCTGGCACCCCGTGACTTCCATCATGTCCACAAGTGCTGGGAAGACTTCAAGTCCAGGACCCACAACAAGGCCCGGTGCCTCATCAAGGCTGGTGATGATCGAGTGAGGTGCCGGGGCCGGTTGACCACCGACGAGATGAGGGTCCTGGAGCCTACCCAGTGCTGTACCCCCAGGTCTTGGAGTTGGTGCTCCATCTGAAGTCGAATGGCTCATGTGTTCTTTTCCACCATTGAGCATGTGCATGTTGACATGTGGCTGGAGTGTGCACCTTGGCCTTATGTCTGGCATGCCTCCTGTACAGATGTCTGTGTGCATGTCCCTGACAGTGCTGCATGAGAGTCCATTCAAGCGTGTCCCACATCAATGGTGTCTATTTTGCACACCGGCATGTAACGATGCACACATGTTTGCATACCTGTGTCTGGTCTGGGGCATGCGAGAGGTGTGACACATAAGTGCTTATGTCATCATCATGGACATGCATGGTGTACATGTGCGTGTGTCTTAGTAGTGAGTGTGTAACTGTCCAACACTCCACACGTATGTTACTTGAGTTCTTGATTTGTGATTGCCTCACGCTGCCAATTTGCCCTTGAGTGCACTGTGACGTGATAGCTCCATGGCCTGCCTCATGACTGTCAGGTGATGTGTGTGAATGAGATGTGTATGTCCCATGATGTGTGTGAGCTGAATACAGAATTATGATCTTGTGTCAGTGCCTTGTGCATGGATGTGAATGTCTGTTGTGAATGATACACATGTTTGTGAATGTGTGTGAAAGGCACTTCCCTGTGTGTAGTGGAGGGTGATGATGGTTGTGATCTTTGACAGTGATACTGATGTACATTTGCATTGTGACAAACACATACACACATATGTTCAGTAGCCTGATATTTGTGTTCTATGTTTCCCTATCCACAGTGACGATGGAAGAAGAGGGCGGAGAAGGCGCTGTGGAGCACCGCAGCAGGGATGCCTTCACCAGGCACAGACGCAGGGCCCAGTCCTCCTCCCAGGTACCGTCATCTTCCGGGAGCGAGGAGACTGGTGCTGCGTCCATGACAATGACCTCAGCTGCTGAGGGGAGGCCCAAGAGAGTGAAGTTGGTTGTGGGCACCTCAGCAGTGGGAGGGACAGGTGAGCGCACACAGGGGCAATCCTATGCAGAAGACAGTGGGGAGTCATCCAGGTTGGTGGTGGTGAAGGAGGAGGAGGAGGCCATATCAGCCCAGCACATGGGGCCTGGTTGGGGTGATGTGGTAGGTGTGAGTGGTGCAGCCCAGGATCAGGGCCCGGAGGCAGTGCAGGTCACGTGGAGGGGCCTGCGACTGATCTTGTCCCTGGAACTGCGACTGCACCAGTATGCACCTGCTGGCATGCCTCAGGCCGGACCCCTCCACAGGTGGCGGATGTATCCATGCAAACAGATCGTCCACTACCTGCGGATGAAGCAATTTGTCACAGGGTGGATCTGTTGCTAGCCATTGCTAGCCGGTATTGCGAGGCGTACAGGCACCATTCGTGATGATGTGCAGGCTTCCAATCGGGGGCTTGCACATCATCACAATGAGGTCTATCGCCTCATTAACTAGCTAGCTCAGTTCCTGGTCACAAATCTGGTACATGTGCTGGCCACTGCTGCAACCCCCTCTTCCTTTTCCTCCTCTGTGTGCCAGTCGTCCTCCCTGCCGTCTTCCGGCCCAGATACCACCAGGGCCCCCTGTGTACCTGTCCCAACCCCCGTGGCCAGTCTGGTGGAGATCACATCCCTGCCACAGTCGGGAGTCGAAGGAGGATCAGCAGAGGTTGTCACGGCAGCGACAGGAGCTATAGCAAGGGAGGAAGTGCAGGCACCAAGAAGGAGGGCACATGCACGACAACCCCGGGTTGTGTCATCATCCCGGAGGCTGTCCTTGTGGCGAAGGTACTGGGCATTTTGGCAGCAGCAGGCTCAGGAAAGGAGGCAACAGGACTCAGGGAGTTCATCATCAGAGGGGCAGGTATCGGCCATCAGGCAGGAGACAAACGTGGACCTTACGACAAGGATGTCTTTCGTGTTGGAGCGTTTGGACCGCCAAAACGGGGAAGAGCGGCAGCTGGCACAGGAGAAGCAAATCACCATGGCCAGGGCAGAGAATTCACTGCGTCGGGCAGAGAGGCGGGCGGAGGTCCTCGAGGAGACTCGCAGGGAGTTCGAGAGGAGCATGAAGGAGTCCCTGCAATCCCTCGAGGGGAAGCCGAGGCCCGCCTACTGGAAGTGGACGCAGTGTTCGATGACGCCCTGGCGGAGAATATGAGAGAGCATGGTGAGGAGATGGACTAGCCTGCTGCCTTTGTATATAGTTCTTTAGGAGTAGGTTTCATTTGTTTTTTTCTTTTTATTTGGAGTTCCTGGACTTTGCTCCGCATCTTGTATATAGTTATTTTTGTATTGTATTTTTAGGATTTTTCTACATGTTTTGGGACCATGGACCCTGGATCTTTGTAAATATTTGGATTTTAATTTGGAATGGTTTTCGCATGATATGTGATTTCATTTGCACATACATTCATGGACAAGGACCACATTTTTGACTCTTTCATTTTTTACATCACATTGATTTTGGTTTTCACTTTATTTTGATTTTTCTTTTGGTTCATGCATGTTTAATTTGTTGTTTTTACTGTGTGTGACTTAGATACATGTTTTTTAATATAATCTTTTGACATTGAAATCGAAGTGGTATCTGGTCTCAACGGTTTAGTGCATGTTTCACTCCTCCTTGACGCATTTGCGTGTCCCTGCTGTTCACCAATGTTGTTCATGTGTGTGCACATGCATGCATGTGTGATGTTAGGATTCACATGACATAGGGAGCATGACTAATGGATGGGTGTTGAGGTGCACCAGGGGGATGCAGCGTGTGGTGGCATTTTAGTTGGCATGTGCTGCGTGGTTATATATTGGTCCAATGTGTTTTGGGGTGGGGGGCGGGGACATGTGGCAGGGCCTGTCTGCAGGTTGCCGTCACTGGTGGGGGTTGGGAACATGAGGCGGGGCCTGCCTGCAGGTTGCCGTCACTGGTGGGGGGTGGGGACATGAGGCGGGGCCTGCCTGCAGGTTGCTGTCACTGGTGGGGACATGTGGCGGGGCCGACCTGCAGGTTGCCGTCTCTGTTGGGGGGTGGGGACATGAGGCGGGGCCTGCCTGCAGGTTGCCGTCACTGGTGGGGGGTGGGGAAATGAGGCGGGGCCTGCCTGCAGGTTGCCGTCACAGGTGGGGACATGAGGCGGGGCCTGCCTGCAGGGTATGGTCACGGGTGATGGGATGCCCGTGTGGTGTGGGCTGCCTGCGGAGTATGTTCACTGGTGATGGTGTGGGTCCCATGTAGTGTGGACTGCCTGTGGGGTATGGTCACGGGTGATGGTGGGGGTCGCATGTGGTGTGGGCTGTCTGCAGGGTGTGGTCACGGGTGATGGGGGAGCCATGTGGTGTGAGCTGCCTGTGGGGTATGTTCATGGGTGATGGTGGGGGTCCCATGTGGTGTGGGCTGCCTGCGGGGTATGTTCACAGGTGATGGTGGGGGTCCCATGTGGTGTGGGCTGCCTGCGGGGTATGGTCGTGTGTGATGGTGGGGGTTCCACGTGGTGTGGGCTGCCTGCAGAGTGTGGTCACAGGTGATGGGGTGGCCATGTGGTGTGGGCTGCCTGCAGGGGATGTTCACGAGTGATGGTGGAGATCCCATTTGGGGTAGGCTGCCTGCGGGGTGTGGTCACGGGTGATGGGGGGCCATGTAGTATGGGCTGCCTGCGGGGTATGGTCCACTGCTGGGGTCTGGCTGTCCCGTGAGGAGGCGTCTGCTTCCAGGGGAGTTGTGCATGTATCACAGGGTACACGTAGGCCTTTCCACGTGATTTGGCTGGTGCGAGCGGGGTACGCAATTTCGCTGGGGCGCGGACAGAGTACACGCGGGCCTTCCCACGTGATTTCGCGAGTGGGGTACATGATTTTGCTGGGGTGTGGATGGGGTACGCGCGGACCTTCCCACGCGATTTGGCTGGTGCAATTGGGGTACGCGAATTTGCTGGGGTGCGGACAGGGTACGCATGGGCCTTTTCACGCGATTTGGCTGGTGCGAGCCGGTTACGCTCTGATTTTTCACACAATTACAATGGGGGGGATGTGTGCTGGGTCACGGATGGTGCGGGGCGTTGCGCCGTATTGGGCATTTCACTGTCTTTTGCCTGCGCATGGGGGTGTGTTAGGGGCGTTGCTGGAGCTACTTGATGTTCATTGCGCCACGGTTACTGATGCCTCAGAAAATCCATGAATACGCGTGCCGCGCAATTGCTGGTTTGTGCCACAGCTGGTGCACGCATGGCACATGCTCCTTCTCCGCGTGCAGCACTTGTGCTGCTTCTGCGCTGGATTCTATGAATTGGACCCTAAATCTGAAGATTTAGCAACATTTGTAAATTATGTTTTCATGATCGTGTATATACTCTGATATATAAGTTATACGTATTATCAGTAGGATATGGTTGCACTGTATTTATCATAGTTCGTACAGTCAAGTGTGAAACGCATGATTTAATGTACAAACACACACACTTTAATATTGCGAACATACTGTTTTGGAAAACATGTACACAATACATGTTTGACATTTAAAGCATTACACAGTAACAGGTTTTGGATTGAACTGTTTTTTACATTTAGTATTATGCAAGAAAAGCACAAGATGCAAAAACTTTCAGTCAATTGTTTCTATCCTACAAACTTTCAGAATTGTACATGCAGTTTGTTTTAAGATGTAACTTAAAATAAGAAAAGGGCAGCCTTAACCCATGTAAGAGTACCCATTAGAGGTAGAATTTGACCCCTTAACGTCGTGAGACGTAATGGTGCAGTGCTTAATGGAGCTATGCTCATAACAGGAGGTCATGAGTTCGAATCTTCTGTATTGCCTTTCAATTTTATTTTTACAAAAAAGGAATAAAATTGGCGTTTCGTATTTTTATTTTTAAAAAGGAGGATTATAATTTGAAAAACGAAGAGACAGACTTACCGTGACACATGAAACCTTTTTTTGGGGCATGGCATGTGACACCTGCTAGTGGCACGTGTCACTTGTAGTGGTGACATGCAGTGGCACGTGTCACTGGCATATGAAACATGCCATATTCGGCTCCAACCCCTACTGCAACCAAGGTTAGCACCTCAATTATTAATGGAGCAGGTTTGGAGGAGCATCCAGACATCCCAACCAAGAGAAGGGTTTGTGTTAAATGAGGAGCTGGGAGTGGGTAGCGATAGTAAGGTTGAGTAAGTCGGTGCATGTCAAGGATAGAAGAGGATACTGTTAATAACTGTATCGTGATCAGAGTCCATATTAATCTTATGTTTGCATTATGTATACCCAAATATGAACTTCGCTTCTGCCCACTTCAATGAAGTCGAAACGAAATCCATGTTTTACTGCTGTGCTGTACAGTGGTGTGGTGTACATGATGTCCAAACAAGTTAGTGTCCAAAGTGTCGGAGAAGAAGTCTGGGGTGGGGAGGATGATACCAACGAACGGGAAGGCGACACCCGCGGTTGGAATAGTAGAGCATTGTGCTCCAGTGTCAGCCATCTTAAGCAGAAGACATTGGGGGAGGGGAAGTGTGGAGCTCAAATGAAGTGTCCTCTCCCCTTCCAAGTACAGTACGCCTCAATCCCAGGCGCTTGACTTTATCTTAAAACGCAGATTTCTTCCATTTATTTCCTTTCACTGGTGTGCCCCTTGGCGATCCTTGCCAGCCTTTCCAAATCCTACATTTTGTGCTGTTTTCTTTCTTTCTAGAGAGCATGATCTTAAGCGTACACTAACAGCATGGAAGCAGACAGCATGGCTTCACATATGTTTGGACATATGGCGCTCCCGCTGTACCTATGGTCTTATAGCCCACTATTCACTACTTGTGTTAGATTGGTGTTCCATAAGCATCAGGGCACCCACATTATTTGACACCTAGCTCCACCCCTCTGTCCCCACCACCCCACTGGTAGTGGTGGATTGTTATGAAAGCTCTACAGATACATTACATCATTTAAGGTGTTCTGAACGACTATAATGGTGCCATCATTGGCCATGAGAATCCTTTCCTGACTTGATGTACTGGCAACGCTCTTGGATAGCGTACTCGGGAGTGGGGAAGGTCCTGTTAAAAAAGATGGAATGAGGACACTAAACTAAGCAAAAAACAAGAGTCTCCACCGTTTTAGGGTGAGTTCAGTAAATCATGCACTTAAATGGTGTGTGTATCTATGATGATATCACAAAGATTCTAATAACAGCCAACTTAAATTCTGGAAGCCATCAACAGATTGTTTTATGAACTGAATAAGTTGAATCAGTTTCAAGCAGAAAATGTTAATAAAGATTTTTGGCAACAAAAATTCTTTTTGGTTGGTATAAGAAAAAACATTGAAAATTATAATATATATATGCATGAAAAGACATTATTAAAACAGTTGAACAGAAAAAAGGAAAACAATAAGATCTACAGGGTAATTCATAGACTTTCGCACAAAAGTGGCGCACGCGGCTGGCGCACAGTGTGCACGTGTGAATGTCTGCGCCAGCCGAGTGTGCTAAAATCGATATCCGCGCACAGTGTATTCATGGATTTTAGCCTCCAAAACCAGCCGTGGCGCAGAGTGGCGCAGCAACCCTACAGCAGCGCCAGTTACGCCCCCAAGAACGCCCTCACGCAAGGAAAAGCCATCAAAATTCCCAATTAAGCGCAAAGGGCTGCGCCAACCCTGGACCAGTATACAGGGCTGTCAAACAGCAAACGCCGAGCGGGGAACGTGTATTACTGGGGTGCGCGGGAAGTTCCACACGCAATTTCAGCAGGGTACGTGTATTTCTGGGGTGCAGGGAAGTTTAACATGCGATTTCAGCAGGGTACGTGTATTACAGGGGTGCGCGGGAAGTTCCACACGTAAATTCAGCAGGGTATGTGTATTTCTGGGGTGCGGGGAAGTTTAACACACGATTTCAGGAGGGTACGTTTATTAGAGGGGTGCGCGGGAAGTTCCACACGCGATTTCAGCAGGGTACATGTATTTCTGGGGTGCGGAGAAGTTTAACACGCGATTACAGCAGGGTTACGTGTATTACAGGGGTGTGCAGGAAGTTCCACACACGATTTCAGAAAGGGTACGTGTATTTCTGGAGTGCGGGGAAGTTTAACACGCGATTTCAGAAAGGGTACGTGTATTTCTGGGGTGCGGGGAAGTTTAACACGCGATTTCAGCAGGGTACGTGTATTTCTGGGGTGCAGGGAAGTTTAACACGCGATTACAGCAGGGTACGTGTATTACAGGGGTGCGTGGGAAGTTCCACATGCGATTTCAGCAGGGTACGTGTATTTCTGGGGTGTGGGGAAGTTTAACACGCCATTTCAGCAGGGTACGTGTATTACAGGGGTGCGCGGGAAGTTACACACGCGATTTCAGCAGGGTATGTGTATTTCTGGGGTGCGGGGTAGTTTAACACACGATTACAGCAGGGTACGTGTATTACAGGGCTGCGCGGGAAGTTCCACACGCGATTTCAGCAAGGTACGTGTATTACTGGGGTGCGGGCAAGTTTCACACGCGATAGGCCCTGTGCGAGTGGGGTAGGTGTATGTCGGGGGTGCAGGGGAGTCCTACACGTGAATTGGCAGTGTGGGTCCTCCCAGGTGTTCCCTCTACACCCTCCACGGCCCCTGCAGGCAGACCACACCACAGGGGACTACCCTGCACCCCTGGTCATGTCCCGCAGGCAGCCCATCCACCATGGACATGCCCCCCCAACCAAGCCACATGTCACCTTGCACTAGTGATCCCCAACGCATTACCCCCTTGCACCCCAACCCCACAGCAGTGGAGGGCACCTGCCAGCAGGCCCCCACTCATGTCCCCTTGCACACCCACCCCCCAGCAGTGCGGGGCACCTGCCAGCAGGCCCCCACTCATGTCCCCTTGCACCCCCAAGCAGTGCAGGGCACCTGCCAGCAGGCCCCCACTCATGTCCCACTCATGTCCCCTTGCACCCCGCCCCCCAGCAGTGAAGGGCACCTGCCAGCAGGCCCCCACTCATGTCCCCTTGCACCCCCACCCCCCAGCAGTGGGGGCACCTGCCAGCAGGCCCCCACTCATCTCCCCTTGCACACCCACCCCCCAGCAGTGTGGGGCACCTGCCAGCAGGCCCCCACTCATGTCCCCTTGCACACCCACCCCCCAGCAGTGCGGGGCACCTGCCAGCAGGCCCCCACTCATGTTCCCTTGCACCCCCACACCCCAGCAGTGCGGGGCTCCTGCCAGCAGGCCCCCACTCATGTCCCCTTGCACCCCCGCCCCCCCGGCAGTGCAGTGCACCTGCCAGCAGGCCCCCACTCATGTCCCACTCATGTCCCTTGCACCCCCACCCCCCAGCAGCACGGGGCACCTGCCAGCAGGCCCCCACTCATGTCCCCTTGCACACCCACACCCCAGCAGCGTGGGGTACCTGCCAGCAGGCCCCCACCCATGTCCCCTTGGACCCCCACCCCCCAGCAGTGCAGGGCACCTGCCAGCAGGCCCCCACTCATGTTCCCTTGCACACCCACCCCCCAGCAGTGCAGGGCACCTGCCAACAGGCCCCCACTCATGTCCCCTTGCACACCCACCCCCCAGCAGTGCGGGGCACCTGCCAGCAGGCCCCCACTCATGTCCCCTTGCACCCCCATACCCCAGCAGTGCGGGGCACCTGCCAGCAGGCCCCCACTCATGTCCCCTTGCACACCCACCCCCCAGCAGTGCGGGGCACCTGCCAGCAGGCCCCCACTCATGTCCCACTCATGTCCCCTTGCACCCCCACCCCCCAGCAGTGCAGGGCACCTGCCAGCAGGCCCCCACTCATGCCCCCCTGCCCCCAGGTCATGACGATCCTCAATCATGGCCCTTATGGCCAGCCTCCCCAGCCCAAAGACCCAACCAAGTATTGCATCCACCCACATAGAAAAGGCAATTACATGATACAACCCCAATGGCAAGTATGTAAATGAACACATGTCCGTCACACACACAAAATGGTTGCAAGTGAATGTGAAAACCCATATCATGACATGCATGAAACCAATGAGATAATACCACACATGGAAGTATGAAGACATTTTTTTATTAAAAACAACATGAATGGAATTAAAATCAAACAAACAATAATGGGAATAAAAAAAGAAAAGCTGCATGTCCGTAAAAAAAATGAAAAACAATAAATCATAATCCAAAGGAAAGGTGTCCAAAGTCACAGTCCAACGAAGCAAATCCAAGGGAAAAACAAAAGTGAAAACCATTGCGAAATGGGGAAATCAAAAAAAAAATGATGAATCCAATAGTGAACTATATACAGATGAACAATCCAGGGTCCATGATCCCAACTGAAGAAATGAAACCTATCAAAAATACTACCTAATGAAAAACTATATACAGAAACGTGGTGCATTATCCAAGCGCAACCAAAATAAAGAAAAAACCAAAGGAAACCTAACACTATCTGACTATTTACAAGGGCAGCGGGCAAGTCCAACGGCTCACATGTTGATGTCCCAGGCCAGGGCATCATCGAACTCCTGCTCGATGTCCCGGAGGCGGTCCTCTTCCATGGCCCTGAGGGTTCGCAGGGACGATGACATCTGGAACTCCAGGTCCCTGCGAATGGCCTCGAGGCACTCGGCCCGCCTCAGGGCCCTACGCATGGAGTTCTCCGCCCTGACCATCGTGAGCCGTGCCTCTTCCGCCCGCTGCCGCTCTGCATCTATCGCATGGCCCAACCGCTGCCACAGGGAAGACACTTCCCGTCCAGGGTCCTCCTGCCCTCCGGTCGATGCCTGCCCCTCCGATGATGAAGGCCCTGAGCCATCATGGCTCCCACCTTGTTGCTGCTGCTGCTGTGCCGCTGCCTGTGCCCTGGCTCTTGCTGCCTGCACATCCTCCTCCAGCTGGGGTGCAGTTGTTGAGGTGGCCACCCCTGCTGGACGTCCGACTCCCGACTGTGGCAGGGATGTGTCCTCCACCAGCCTGGCCGCAGGGTCAGAGGCAGCGCCACAGGGCACCCAGGTGACACATGGGTGGGAAGATGGCACGGAGGACGACTGGCGCATAGGGGGTTCAGTTGAGGAGGGGGTCGGAACAAGGTCCAGAAAACGGAGGAATCCGGCCCTGGTGAGCTGTCCCAGTGGGTCAACGCGGTCAACAAGCCATGCGAGAAGACGTGCAGTCTCCTCATGAAAAGACTGCAGGTCAGCTCGCATGGCACGTTGACACAACGCAACCCCACCCAGGACAGGCTCAACCTGGTGCCAGATAGCCACATCCGCAGGGAGAGGAAGGCCAGTTGGTGTAAGCCAATCCCTTCCCTGAGAACGGGTCTGGACGTAAGTATCCCTGCTGGTGCAAGATGATGCAGTCACAGGATCGGAGACAGGATTACACACAGGCACCTCCGCGGCGGCCTGTGCTGCCTCCTGTCCCTGCCCCTGCACTGCACCACTAGCACCAGTGGAATCCCCACCTCCAGAACCCGTCTCTGTCCCTTGCACAGCCTCCTCCTCCACCAAACCCCCCACCAACCTGGATGACTCCGTGCCATCTTCCTCCGTCGGGCCCTGTGGTGTCTCAGCTGCCCCTTCGGCTGCCGAGGAGTCCAACTCCAACCTCCGCTTCTTGGACCTCCCCTCGGCAGCTGCGACCTGGTATGCGGCACCGGACTCCTCACTCCCCGACGAGATGACAAACTGGGAGGGGAGCCGGGCCTTGCGTCTCCGGCTGGCGGTGCGATCCCTGCCGCTGTGCTCCACAGCACCGTCTCCGCCCTCTTCATCAGTTGATGCTGCAGACAGGGAGAGATAGGAGACAGGCATCAGGGCACTGTACAATGGACTCATACACACATGAAAGTTGTACATAAGTGGCATTGTCAAACTTCAGACATGGCATCACAATCCCCAACACACATGTCATTGCAACTCACACACATGAGCTATTCCACAGTCTCACATGCATCCATGTTGCATCACTGTTGCACCCATGTCAAATACACACACATGCACATGTACACGGTGCAGATACATGCAGCTGGAACCAACATCCATGTGTGACACCACAACCATGCCAACTTACATACACAGTAATCCAAACATGTGTGCTCACACATCTGCATTTGGCCTGCATGCTTACCCACACATAAACCATCCATGTGTCTCACACATGAAAGGACTTGCATGTGTCAGCCTCACAGCCCTGTACATACACATCCATACATAGCCCTACAAAACCACATGTACAACCTGCACACTACTGGCACACTACCACACGCACAGCTTCCAATCAGTATACATGTACACTTACTGCTCGACTCCAGACGGGTCTGCCTCTCAAGGACCTGGACGTGGAGCGCTGGGCATATGCGTTCCAGGACCCTCATCTGATGTTCCGACAGGTGGCCCCGGCGCCCCTTAGCATCTGCTGCCTTCAAGAGGCCCCTTAGCATCCGCTGCCTTCACCGGGCCTTGTTGAGGGTCTTGGACCTGAAGTCCTCCCAGCGCTTCTTGACATGTTGGAAGTCGCGGACTGCCACCCCCTCCGCGTTGATGGCAGTCACGATGTCCGTCCAGATCCGAGTCCGTCCTTCCTTGTCGGCGGATGACCTTCCGAAGAGGGCATCATACTGCCCCAGGACTTGCTCCACCAGGACACCAACTTCGGTGGCAGTGAAGCTGGTGGCCCTCTGCCTCTCTGGCTGGGGGTTGTCAGTGGTGCCAGATGGTGTAGTGCCTGACATGGCAACCCCAGAGGCAGGTGTGGGTGGGCAACTGGGTCCTGGGGCTGGGCTGTGGAGCGATGCAATAGCAGTCGGGAGTCTTCGGTTCCAGCAGGGGTGGTCAGCGCAACAGCACCCCGGGCTGACGTGCAGGCAGCAAATGGCAGGGCACGTGGGCAGCAGGCAATCAGGCAGCAGCAGATGGCAGGTGGGAGCATGCTCGGGGCTCTGGGGGGCAGTAATTCGGCCTTCTGGGCAGGAGCGTGGTCTTCTGTGTGCGAACGCGTGGCCAGCTTGATACTGAGTGATTTGGCACGTGAAAATCTTGCACGTCAGCGTGTAATTTGAGGAAAGGCCCTTAGCGCGTAAGCGCTTCAGCACGCGTACGCGAGTTCATTGGACCAAAGGCCCTTAGCGCGAAAGCGCGTCTGTGACGTGCGCACGCGGGCATTTCCCTGAACCCGGGTGCATGTTACACGTCCAAGAACTGCACGTCCGAGTGTCAGCTCGTGTGATTGGAGGATAGGGCCTTAGCGCGTATACGCGGAAGTGACGTTGGACGTGTGGGCCGGTTCAAAAGGTATGTGTAGGACGTCATTTGCTTGTACGTGCTTTTTGTGGAGAGCGAGTGGGTGAATTCTGTACTTCTTGTCGGTTCACACGCGATTTACTTCACAGCGTTTCTAGTTTGTACTCCCTGTTACCTCTGACAGCTTTTTTCTGATTTTCTGTTGGGCCTGTTTCCTCAAACAGCATTCACTTCTTCTTTTGTCCTGTCTCCTCAGACAGCGTACAATTCTTGTTTTGGCGGGGTGTTGCCAACGCGCACACGCGCTTATTTTTCACGCTCTTTTTACAGGCAGACGGTGAGTCGCCCACGAATTTACCAACTGTGCTTGCCCCGTGTGTCGCGTACCCCTTCAGAGGTCATTGCAGGCTGCATGTAACACGTGCACGTTCAATTTTGTGTTTCTGGGTGCCACAGCGTAGTGCGGGTTCATTTTTCCATGCACGTGGTCCACGAGGGGTTGCATGCACGTTATTTTCTGTTTTTGGGGTGCCTGTGCGTTGCGTGACCCGTCATCTTTCCCCAGGGGTCACATACAGCCTTGCTAGAGCACTAGGGTATGAATTCCATCTAGTACCCTACCCCTTTGACCCCCAATTGCCCAGGACAATAGTTTACTGCATCTCCCATACGCACAACAACATCAGTGCCATGGTTGGGAGGTGACCAAGTGGTAAGGGTGGCAAAGGTGGCCGAGCCTCAAGAGGTGGGCGTGGTGGGCATGGTAGGGGACGTGGCCGGAATTTGCAGGGTCCCCCTAGCCCCCCATGTGTGGAGGACCAGTCAGGGACACCCATGCCCCCCCCCATGGTTGAGGGAAACGTGGCTGACACCATCTCTGCTCAGCCCTTGTTGGACCGGCCCATTGTGGCACCTGACTTCCAGGTCGCCAAGTCTAGGCCACGTGCGGCGGTGCAAGTTGGTGTCACCAGGCCACGTGGATCAGGGGCAGCTATGTCATCTGCTGCCCCGAGTTGGCAGGGTGGGGTGGCTGCAGGGGCAGCTGCAGCGCCATCCACCCCAGCTCTGACTCTCCCAGCCAGGGCAGTGTGGTCCCAGTCCATCTTGCTAACGTTCCCCCTGACTACATCACACTTCAGCCAATGCCTGCACCAAGTCCCATGCTCAGTGTGCATTCCCACACTCCAACTACCCAGTCCACCGGTGCTCCTGCCCCTAGTGGCCAGAGCAGCGTAGGCCACTCAGGATCCCCACCACCTTCCAAAAGAAAGAGGAAGAGTGCTCGTCTAGTACAGGCTGATACCCCAGACACGGCTACGCAGTCCGGCATGCCAAGGAAGCCTAGCTTCAATGATGCCGAACGTGATGCACTTGTGCAGTATGTGTCCGCACATGACAGCGAAATGTTGATCACTTCAGGGTGCAAGACCACACCTGCTCGGCGTCAGGCACACTGGCAGACTGTCGCGGACATCATAAGTGCCCTTGGATTTGTGAAGCGCACAGCTGGTGAGTGCTACAAGCGCTGGAATGACCTTAAGCGCAGGGCAAAGAAAAAGCTGGCCTCAAGTCATGCCGCTACTCTGGTGACTGGAGGTGGGTCTCCACAAGAGGACATTGAACTCACTGTACATGAGTCTGTTTCTGGGACCTACGTCACAGAGGAACAGATCCAAGGTGTGGGAGAACTGCCAGATTACGAGGCATTGTCCGGTTGGTGTACATGCATGTGTGTGTGATCCATGTGTATGTTGTGTGTGTGAGGGGTTCTGATTGAGTGCCAGGTGAGGGTGTGTGTGCTTGAGTGGTTTTGGTCACCCATGTGCTTCATCCAAAACATACTGCACCCCTGGATTTGGGTATTACAGTATCCCTTCTGCCCACAGTAGACATTTTGTGCAACATCACGCCAGTTGCCGTTGAAGTGGCATCTTGCAACAACATTGTTCCGTATTTTTCAGTGTTCATTCAGGCTGATTGTTTCAATTCCCACACTTTCACTATGCATTTCTCAGCCCTATTGTCAAACAATATGTGACATGCCTATGGTACATGCCATCTGTGTGATGGTATGTGTCATGTATGTAGATTGGACATGCCACTCACAGGCCAATGTGTGATGGCACTGCTAGCCAGCATGCAGCTAATGTGTTGCTCTTCCATCTTGGTATCATCAGTGTCTGACATTTTCCTCCCCTTCAAACTCAGTGACAGTGCATGCATGGGAGGGTTGTAGTCATGTGGGACATGTGTCAATCAAGTACTGGTTCTGTAGCTTGTCAGGCCTAATTGTGTGCCATGGTGCTAATGCCTGTTTCCATTTTTTGTCTTTCATGTTTTTGCAGGGGATGAGGCACTTGATGCTGTTGAGGGTGAGGAGATGGTGCAGACCCAGGAGGGATCTCAGGCACGACCGGGCACCAGTGGGGGACGGGGTGTGGTGGTGGGTGAGAACCCACTCTTGCTGCAGACCGTTCTCTCCAGGGGTGTCTCTGGGTGCACCTCCCCAGACCTCTATTCAGGTGTGGATTCGGATGATGAGACCTATGTGGCTTCGCAGGTAGGTGTTTCTGGAAGGGATTCTGTTCTGTATGACTCACCTGCACCAGGGGTACAGCCCACTATGGGGATGTTAGTGTTGTAGGTCCGCCTTTGGTGGTTACGGATGCAGGGCCACACTCCGCAACATCTGATCCTGTTCCTGGGCCAGCAGATCAGAGGGGGAATGCAGTCCTGCAGCTTCAGGCAGTGCTGACACAACAAGGCACAGTTCGCCTTGCTCCAGACAGGTGTGGTGCCCACCAACGCGGTGGCCGTACGCCACCAGGCAATACCGCATGGGAGCAATCCATATACGGTATGGCAAACCAACAGGCAGCATCATCTGAGATGATGGCTCAAGCAATGGAGAGGGTGACCACTTCCATTGTCCCCCCAGAAAGGCAGATGGAGCAACTACAGCAGGCAACAGACTCCATTTGCCAATCACTCAGGGAGGACATGTTGGCATCCAACAGGGACAGACGGGCGGCCCTGGACACTCTGCGGGAAGCCATTTCTTTAGAGTCCCAGGGCCAGAGGGAAGCCCTGACGGTAGAAGTCCATCACCTCAGGCAGACTCTTGTGGACGATGAGGTTCCACTGTCACGAGGACAGAACAGCTGCTGGAGCGGGTCACACGTACGCTCTCAGCAGAGATGCAGGCAACTTGGGAGGAGGTCCGGGGCATCACGTCAGGTGGTGCATGGGCATCTCCGCACCATATTCCTCCAGAACAAGACCTTCCACACCCGCATGCTTGCTGCCATGGAGGACCAGACTAGGGCTTTGCGTGGGCTGCCTCCCATAGCACCACCACCTCCTGTGACGGCAGCAGCACAGAGTGATGAGAGCGACCACAGCGATTCTGAATCTCTCACGATAGTGTAGCCGTGCAGGCCATGAGCCATGGAGGTGTTTTTTTTCGCAACATCCACACAGGTGGCTGTTGGTGTGTACCCTGTCCTCAGACCTCCTGGGTGGCCTCCCCCACACCCCTTGCCCCCCACATGGCCATTTTTGATTTTTGTTTTTTGATTTTTGATTTTTAATTTTAATTTTTTTTACAGTGTGTTGCCTTGTGTGGCTCCCGTGGGCATCCACTGCATTCCGGCTGTGCACATGCAGGCTTGTCCTGAGTTTGGGTTAGATGCTTGAGTTTGTGAGACACACACCCCTTCTTCTTCCCATTTCCATGGGCTTGCAAAGGGTGTCCCAAGTGACAGTGACTTACACAGTGACGTTGGACTCCCATGACATGTGTGGGCAGTCTGTAGTCAATACTGTGTATACATTCCTAGTGCATATTGTTGTAGTATTGTACACTGCATGGTGTATTGATGTGTGCTTGTGCATCCATGTCTCCCTCCTAATTTGCAGGTTCATTCCTCATGTCTTCACAAGGCCATCTACTTTGGAGATGGAGTTCATGTTGTAAGCAGTGCACTTCCAGAATTGCGTGGCACCAACACTGTACAGTTGGAAGTGGTCGATGTGCTAGCATCACCAGGTTGTAAGACTACGTATCCTTTAACTTAGTACTGTCATGTGAATGCTATGTTTGGGGTTGGGTAGCTGCATTGTAGTGTGGTAAGTATTTGGTCATGTGTGTTGTCAGTTCTACATTAATGGGAGCATATTGTGTGTGGCCAGTTTCCATTCGGGACACTGTACTTTGTGACACTTGTGTCATGTTTTGGGGATTCCTTTGTTTGCTCTCACATAGCATGACATGCCATGGTGTGTTGGGTGGCGGTGCTGGTGAGGGGTTGGGTGACATGGCACTGTTGTCATGTTGTATCTTGCAAGGGGGTAATGGTTTTAGCAGCATAGAAGTGTGTCTTTTGATGACACAGCATTGGTGGTGTTTGTGTAGGTAGGGATGCACACAATGGAACACTTCCAGGTGAACAATCTCAGACTGGTATGGTTGTGACAGTTGACTGTCACTTGACTCATCATCATTGATAGTCAGCTGGTATGTGCCAGGGCTGTGTGTACTCCATAGGGGTGTGATTTTAGGTGAAGTAATTATTCACCAGCTGTGTACATGCTGCCTCACTCCGTGCCCTTTCCTCTCCCATGCGCAGCGGGCGTGCATGTGGTTGGGGATGTGGGGGCACCACCATGTCCACGGCCAGGCCCCGGCGTGTTGCAACATTGTGCATGACACATGCTGCCACTATGATCCTGCACACTACTGGGGGAGCGTATAACAGCTGCCCGCCAGAACGGTCAAGGGAGCGAAAGCGTGACTTGAGCACTCCGAATGTGCGCTCCACTATGCCCCGGGTTGCAATGTGGGCTGTGTTGTATCTTACCTGGGGTGGCGTGGTGGGGTTCCGAATTGGCATCATCATGTGGGTGCTCAGAGGGTAGGCACTGTCCCCTGGGGAGGTGGTGATGGGTATCATTAGTGGGGTTGTGACATTACTCAGTATCTGACATGCATGCATGTGCAGTGGCATTTATACTCACCAAGCAGCCATGTATCGCCATGCCGGCCAGCTTCTAGGTCTCGGTTTAGGGTTGACATTCTGTAAATGAAACTGTCCTGGGTGGACCCTGGATAGTTGGCATGTACTGAGGTGATGATTCCCTTGGCATCACATACTACCTGGACATTGATGGAATGCCAGTGCTTGCGGTTTCTATAGATGTGCTCAGATGCCCTGGAGGGACGTAGAGCCACATGGGTGCAATCAATGGCACCTAGCACTTTGGAGAATTGTGCCACCCCGTAGAAATCCTGGGCGGCAGCCTGCCTTTCTGAAGGTGTTCTGGGCAGGTATATGTGCCTGCGGACTGATGGGCGTAGTGTAGGCAGCGTGACTGCGTGGCCTGTGACACCCCCCCACTATGGCAATTGTCCGCGGAAATTATCCAGTGGCCAAGAAGTGCGGTACATTAAGGACCTTCTCCAGGGGGCTGAATGCTCGGGAGCACAGGGTGGGTGATGTGAGGTCATCCTCCCACTCACTGACCAGGTCAAGTATTATGTGAGGTGGAAACCTGTACCTCCCATACACGTGGACATCAGGCATCCCAAAAAGGCTGGTTCTGGGTGTAAAAATTCTGGCCCTGACTATCCTCCTCCTCCTCCTGCGGTATCCCACGGCCACTGCTGCTAGGAACGGTATATTCATCCTGGCGTCTGAGCTTGTTTGTTGTTTGCGCGCACTTTCATAATGCGCGGGTCGACGTACGCCTGCTTCCTGCTGGTGTACGTGTTTTCCGGATTGGCCCGTCTTTTTGGGCGCATGCCTTAGCCACGTTCGATTCCATGAATACGTATTGTAGGCGAGCGTGTGAAACTTCCTGCGCACCCCAGTAATACACGTACCCCACTCGGCCAGGCCCAATCGCGTGTGAAACTTCATGCGAACCCCTGAAATACACGTACCCATGCCTATCGCGTGTGACACTTCCCGCGCACCCCAGTAATACACGTACCCCGCTCACCCAGGCCCGAAAGCGTGTGAAACTTCCCGCGCACACCCGGAAAACACGCACACACAAATTGTCACACAGCAGGTGTCGCTGTTTGTCACGTACCCCTTTGCACGTCATTTGTCCTAGGGGGCCACAGTATGGGACATTCATCAAAGCTGTATATTCGTGCTTTTTGCTAGCGCACATTTTGGCGCACATTTTTTTCCAGCGCAGGGACGCTACCGCCTGCCTTCGTGTGGCGGACGGGTTTGGGTCTGTGCGCGTCTTTGCCCGTGTGCTGGTTTGCCCTATTCGATTCCATGAATACGTGTTGTAGGCGAGCGTGTGGGCGTTCCGCGCTCTTGCCTCCTGTACTTCCCCCGTGACGCCCACATTTTCACGAGTTGGACCCCATTCCGAGTGTTACGCCCCGTGTTCCGCCTACTTTTGTTATGTGCGCCACGCTATGTGCGCTTTCGCTGTGGCCTTAGCGCACGCCGTTAGATGACCTGTGCGCCGGCGTGCACCATGCACTTTTTCAGCACACATCCCTGATTTTACTCACGCACGGACTTCCATGAATAGATGTGCGCTGGTTTCCCTGCGATATTCGTACTTGCACTGCGATTTTCGCTCTTTCACTGCGAATCGCACGTTTTCGCACGCTTGCGCCAAAATTTTCAGCGCACATTAATTCCATGAATCGGCCTGCTAGTTTTGGCTTGCAGAGTAAGTTTGACTATTTTATCTTGGGCTAATTGATTTTGCAATTATTTAGACTGCATCATTACTTTTGGTTCCTAATAGTTGGCTTACCGAAAGGTTGGGGCACAGTGTATAGGAAAAGAGGCTGGGTTTTGACCACGGAGGTGCGCAGAGTGCTGTTCAGTAGGAGCCGCTAATTATAATTTGGTTGAGGTAAGTCCAAGCGTGCTGTTATCAGAAGAGGATCCTGTGATGGAAGGAGTTTATCATTGGGCCAGAGACTGCATCCTGCAAGTGGACAAGCAGAAGAGAGTATCTATAGCTATATGTTACATTGCTGATGTCTGGGGGTACTGATTGTATTTTAAAATAAAAAATATAAAAAATATAAAGAATATATATAGAGCCTACCTCAAAATTAAGAGAGGTTGTGCGGTTTGAGACTGTAGTGCAGAAGTTTTTTTGTTACCAATTGCTGTTTGGGCAAGAAACGTTCCCATGTGCAGTTTAGGCAAGAATCGAGCACATATGGAGGGAATTAGTAAGGATTTTGAGTCATGGAAGCAATGAGCTGTTTGGAAAAAACACAGGAATGGCATCTGTGTGTTAGGAAACAGGGCTGAATTATATATCTTATGTGAGTGCTGTGGTTGCAAAGTTGCCCGTTTACCTGAAAACGCAATGAAGTCTGCATGCGTCTAAAATTCATGGCGGTCAGGCTAGGAATAGCCTGAGGAAAGAGACCGTGTACGCAGGGTCGTGATTGGTTACTATAAACCATCCCCCTATGACATGTGCTGGTGTTCAGATTACTCAGCGCTGGGCTATGTTCTGATTGGTGGGTGTCATATGACTCTGAACATGGCTATATGTTGATTGGTGGATACGAGTCCGGCCTTTTGGGAAAGCAGGAAGCGTTTTGATTGTTGTTAATAACTGTGCTCTCAAAATGAAAGAGCATACTTTTTTAGAAAGTGGACACAATTGTTCCGTAACGAAAGTGGGACATGGTGCCTCGTTTTAGACTCAGTCTACTCACGTACTGACTGCCATCGGGAACCCAAGCTCACTTGTGAGCGATTCAGGATCTAAGTGCACTGATCGGATGAGGATTGTCCATTCTTTTGTGACGTTCGGAGCTGTCATATTCCTTGGAGTCATATGGACTCTGATTGGCTGATCTTGTGCAAGCCCATAGGTAACCAGGAAGTCTCGAAGTCTTATGAGACTTGTTTTTGGGGCTTCGAAATGAGGTAGTTAAAGGAAAATTACTTGGTATATGGTTCTGAGGGGAATAATGAACGCAATAGCGTTAAATCAAGGGGGCTGGTAAGGAATGAACCAGCTCGGAGATACTCCCAGACATGGTACGTTAAATGCAAAAAGGCATGTATGGATGCTCGTTGGGTGCATTCAGTAGTGCAGTGTTGGACAATGGGGAGTTAATGCAGAGATACATGCGGGAACACCAGGCGTGAAATCTTCTGGGCATAATATTTTTCTTTTTGCAAAAAAATGTATAAGCGTTTATTTTTTTTATTTTTTTTCAAACATTTTTTTCTTTTCAAAGAGGCAGCAAAAATTCTTCATTAAGTCCACTGATATGTGTTGACAATCTATGGATCCATCTTGCCTCTTTATGAAGTAAACTGTGTGAGACATTGGTGGAGTTCTTAACCACATCTACAATCCACCATTTGATGTCATTTGTGGTGTGGTGAGCATCAACATAATGATTGACTAAGGGTGCATGCAGATCATGTTTTGCATCTTATTCTGGAACGGTGCTCTGATATTCTGATGTGTTCTGGACGGGCAGTTTGGCCCACATAGCGTGAGCCACAAGGGCATTCAATGCAATAAACGACTTGTTTGCTTTTATAATTTGAGGGTAGAAAGGGTCCAAGTTTTGGTACCAATTTGAAAGTCTTTCATTTTTGGAGTAAAGCGACAGACTGAGCAGGAACCACATGGGAAATGGCCAACTGAAATCCCAGAGACCCATTTTGGGTGGTCTTGGTTTGAAGTTAGAAGGTACGAGTTTGTCTTGAATATTTTTCGCTCTTTTAAAGCCGAACCTGGGCAGTTGAGTGTCAGGGAGACTTAATTTAGCGATAGGCCAGTACTTCGAGATTCGTTTTTTTATTTGAAATGTCTGTCGCCCATGTGTTATAACACAGGTGATCCTGTCTTTTTCAATGGCATTGGTTTCTATGGTATTTGAGGATAGCATGCTTTCACGATCTGTGAAGCGTGCTCGTTTTTTGGCCTGATTAATAAGTCTTTTTGGGCATACTCTAGCTGCAAGGCGGGTACCAAGTTTTTCAGATTGGTCATAGAAATCACATAAATTGGTGCAATTTCTTCTTATGCGTAGAAATTGACCATAGGGTAATTTATCCCTAAGGTGACGCGGGTGGTTACTTGAATAGTGTAGCAGTATTTTTTTTTTGCAGTGATTTTTCGATGAAGACTGCATAGAAGTTTGCCTGCATTGTGTTGGATAATTAGGTCCAAGAATGTAATGGCTTTGTCGCTAAACTCCATGTTAAATTGGATATTCTTGTCAATGTTGTTTAGCCAGACCAGGAACAACTCAAGTTCTGACTCAGGTTCATTCCATATAAAAATAATGTTGTCTATGTAACATTTCCAATTTGTTACATGGTTCTTGTAAGGGTTTTTATTTGACAAGATGTTGACTGTTTCAAAGTTGGACATGAAAGGAATTGCTAAACTTGGTGCAAATGCTGCCCCCATTGCCGTTCCTTTTGTTTGCCAATAGAATTGACCATTAAATTCAAAAAAATGTTTGCATAGAGCTATGGTCATAAGTTCCAAGATGACATTATGTGGAACACATTCTTGTGAGTCGGACTGAGTCAATGTCTCATGCATGCAATTAAGAGCCTGATCTTGGGGTATGCTCGTGTATAGGGATTTAATATCCATTGTAACTAGTCTTTGTGTATAGGGGCCAAATGTGTGGTTCTCAAAAATGGGTATAGTGTGAGTTGTGTCTCTTAAGTATGTGTCAGTTTGGGCACTCAATGGTTTTAGAAAAGTGTTGATAAATGTACACAATGGCTCAAGTAAAGATCCACAACCTGATATTATGGGTCTACCAGGAGGGTTGTGTGGATTTATATGTATTTCAGGTAGAGCATACATGGTCGGTGTTCGACCTTGACTGGTAATGAGATATTTGGATTTGTGATCAGTAATCCAATTTTGGTCATGAGCAAATTGGACTGCATTTGCTATCTCTTGTTTAATTTCATTAGAGGGGTCTTTTTTGAGCTTCTTGTAACTTTCTTGATCTTGAAGTAAATCATTCATCATCAATAGATATTGGGCATTAGTCATAATGACAATGCCTCTGCCTTTGTCGGCTAGTTTGATGACGATGGTGGTATTTTTAGAGAGTTCAGTGAGAGCTTTGTGTTCCTCTCGAGATAGATTGTACTTGAGGGGGCTGGGTTTGGTTTTAAGTATTTCAAGGTCTCTTAGAATACATTTCTCGAAGGTTGAAATCTCATTAGGAACTTCATTATCTTGTGGTTTGAAGGTGGATGGTATGTGTAAGCCTGTGTCTGGTTCTGGTTTGTGTTCTGGGAGATCTTGAAAGAACACTTTGAGACATAGCTTTCTAAAAAACCTGAAGGTCTCCATTTCTGTTTGGAACCAGTCCGTATTTTGTGTAGGTACAAATGATAGTCCTTTTGAAAGAACTGAAATGTGTAACAGTGTCATGTCAAGTTTAGCCAGATTGAAAATGGGCATTTGTTCTTGTCCATCGACTAAGAGTCCAGCGTCTCCTGCCCCGCGTTTGTTGTCATTGTGGGCCGTAAGTGGGGATCCATGGTTGGCCCCAATATGGGCCTCCTTGCCAGCCTCTGCCGAAAATAGGGGGTGGAGGTGGATAATTTCCAAAGTTTTGTTACTGAAGATACCTAGATTGATTGTCAGAGCTGCTACTACTAGAGTTGGAGAAGGACACCCAACAGCGTCTTCCTTTATTGCATAGGACTTTGAGGGGAAGAAGTTATCTGGAGACCAAATGGATCTATGGTGAATTCTTTCGGGGTCATAAACTCCACGGCAGCATAGGAGAGTATCAACCACGCCAGAATGCCCACGCTGTGAGTGCACTGTGCTCCCAAAAAATCGGTAGTCCAGAAAGGCTTGTAGTGGTGGAGGAAGCAGCAGTCCCTCCGCTCCCACCCCCTACTTTGGAAAAAAGAGTTGACTAGACGGGCGGAAAGTTATTAAGAACAAAGATTGTGAGCTTCTGGGGTCTGGGCGTTGAGTAGGCGTCGGTTTATCCTATTAACATTATTCCTGGGTGCTCCTTGGACAGCATCACAATGACATTATGGTTTGACAGGTCAGAGGGAGTGCTTTTAAAGACAATGTTTTTTTTTGTACATGTCCTGCGCAGGGCCCTGTCAATCAGCCTGCCCCACCTGATCGCACCCATTTCCAGCACTACACACACCACACCCGGACTCCGATCCACACAACATTCAGTCTCTCATTTATTCCATTTACACTGGCAGCCATGCAGCAAACAGGCACGCGCACAGCCACCATACAGCATACACTCACTCAATCACATCGCAAATACACTTACAAAAACATATTTATTTCTTACCTACTGCCCACGTGAAGGACTCCTCTACAAGGCGAGCATTCGGCTCTCTGAGCTGCACCATGCTGACAGGAACAAGGAAGCAGGGGCTATTAAGTCCCTGCTTCCTTGTTCCTGTCATGCGCAAAGGGTCGCCTCCATTATTACAAAGAAACGTTCCGGCTGCACAGCAGGAATAGATCCTTTATCCCACGGTGCAACAGGAACATTTCCTTCTGGAAGAAATACTTTCTTCCAGAAGTTGGCTTATGACTTCTGAAAGAAATGATTTCTTTCAGAAGCTTCTGGTGGCAGGAACCTCGCACCGCGGACCCTGTGGGGGAACCCCAGTAAGCCAGTGCCTTACGATATCCCTAACCACATCCATTGTCTTGCATCTTCACAATGTGAAGATGCAAGACAAAGTAAATGTATGACAAAGTAAGTTTGTGTGGCGAAGTAAAGGGTGGATACCTGCTTCTCCAGGATACAAACGCATGATCTGCAGAGAGCACACAGCTCTCTGCTGCAGGTGCATTAACAAACTGAGGTTTTTTGGCATTCAAATTATTGATTCAATTATGGATAGGTGAAGAAAAACTGTTGGTACACTAGGAACGTAATGTCAAAATGGAAAGGGAAGGCAAATCAAAAAATTATGGATGCAAGGCTTTGCATTAATCCTAACCATTATATCATCTCTGTAGAGCCTTCCATACTACTATTTTTTTAGCCCAGTTGCGCCATTACAGAAACGGCGCAGAGCAGCCGAAACTGCTAGGCCACATCCCCTCTGCATGGGAACACAAGTAACCCGGCCATGTTTTTGCGTGTGGTGTAACATTGGTAGCAACAAGACTGATTTGTAATTAACGGTATGGATGGCTGCCCAGATCAATCCCATTGGTTACGTTTGAGTCAAGGCCTAGTGTTGTGGGTCCATTGCTTGCTAGGTTTAGGGAATCAAGCTGCATCCCAATGATAAGAATCCTGAAGGCTAAAAATACTTTTGGGGTTACTTGTGCGCCCTTGCATAGTGGCCATGGTCTGCTCACATTGATGACAGGACGAAGATAGGTGTGCGTGTGGCGAGTCCCCTTCAGGGAAGGTGCAGGCGGCTAATATAATTATGGTATGGAAGGCTGCCGCAAGCAATGGTGGAGCAATACATTGGCCAAAGATTGCACCATAAAACCTGGCTCATACAGGTAAAAGTGCATTACAACGTTGGCGCCGCTGCTCGCAGTGCTACTCATAATACGTGTATTTCCATTGCACGTCCTGTACTCGAGCTCAGTCTCTAGAGATTTCAGTATGTTGGATGCCCAGCTTAGATTCAGAAAGACTATAAAGGCTTGGCTTCGCAATAGCATATTTGCGTGAATTGGGTGCGAGCGGCAATACATATTTCCAATGGTGATTTCTTGTGATAATGGGACAATTATTGTGTTCTCATTTGACAATTGTGGGACATTCTCACAGTAAATTCTCGCTGTACATTTTGTAGTAAAATACTGCAAACTTTTCTTGTGAGAATAAGGGAGCGGATTCGATTTTAAAAAAACGTACCAGTTATCGCATGCACTCCCAATCCCGGTTCCTCATACTGGGCCTGACCAATGTGCCACTGACCCTTATTGGGGGAAAATACCACAAAGTGTGTTTTGAAAACCTACTGATAATCAAGCAATAAACCCCGAGCCAGGGATACATTACTGCTTCAGGTAATGCCCCGGGGCCCATTGTTACGCAGGCCCTGGAGCATTACCTGAAGTGGTAATACCCCCACCCCCGGGCAGGGGCTTATTGCTATTAGTACTCTGGCTCGTTACACCAGGGTTGTCAAATGCTCCGGCATTTAGCAACTGAAAAAATAAGACGCCCACCATCGAACGGGATACGTAGACTGTTCACCCTTTCCATGTTGGCCATTCATAAGAGTAAAATAAAATTCAACAATGAAGATGGTCACAATGGAACGGGGAGAAGAGACAACGCGTAGTCCCTTCTCCCTTTCCATGGTGGTCATTCAAAAGTGGAGGAAAGAAAGTAAACAAAGAAGATGGCCGCCATAGAACGGCAATCGAAATGCTTTGTCAGGCTGGTAAGGGCTCAGCTAGGGCCAATGAGATTGTAACAAGCAATCTCATTGTCCCTCGCTGGGTACTAATATTGAATATGACGTGAAAAGGAAACAACTTTAGTACTACAGATAGTATGTATGTAGGTGATTTACATAGCGCAAACAAAGCAAGAAAGGAACAAAGGAAAATACAGGGAGTGGAACGTAGAGGGGCGGTGGTAGATTATCTTGTTGATCCATGGACCTCATTTGTCACTGAAGTGTACCTTGAAGAGTAGGGTCGTCGGATAGTTTCTGAATCATAGGAGGTAAGGTGCAAGCCTAATGTTAGCAGGAAGGTTATTCCAGAGCGTGGGAGCCTAGCAGCAGAATGCTTGTTATATGGTCTTCTCCTTCTTGCCCTTCTTTGATTCAACTTTGGCGATATTTTGGGTCCTGTTGTTGAGTTGACCTCCTGAGATTGTGATGTTTTCAGCGAAGTATGGTGATGAGAGCGTCATAGGTGATGCAGGCTGTCTTGAAGGTGATGCAAGCTTGGAGGAGCAATCAGAGTACTTCCTTGAGAGTGGTAGACATGTGGTATAATGTCTACATTCCTGCGATAGGGCCTGCTGTGGTGTAGTGGACAGCTTTCAGAGGGGCCAGAATAGTGGCTGGGATACCTGCCAGTATGATGTTTCCACCCTCCTGGTGTGAGAGCATCGAGGCCTGGACAACAGATCTGAAGTCTGAGGCAGGGATGAAGGGTTTGATACGGCACAGAAATAAGCACTGGTACCATGCTGATTGTGTCCTCTTGGCAATGTGTGCTTTCAAGTAGAGGTCACAATCAATGGTGAAACTGAGAGACTTTGTACTACGGGTGAGTTGGGGGCAGAAGCTGTCAAGATCCATCTGTTTCAGTCAGGTTTGAACTTGGGTGAGTATATGTCAATCCCGGGGAGGATAAACTCTGATTTGGGACGGCTGAGTTCCAGGTAGGTACTTGACATCCACTCTTGAATGGTGGAGCAAGAGTGTTTCAATTAGTGAATGTTGTCGATGTAGTTGAGCTTCAGGTATATCTGTGTGCCGCATACTGGTGGATTTTGATATGGAATTTGGCCAAAAGTGCCACCAGAAGCTCCAAGTAGAGGTTGAAGATGACAGGGCAGAGCATGGAACCTTGTGGGACTGCAAGGGTCACTGTGCATTGTGTTAAGTTGTCTTGTACCGCACACTGCTACCATTGATGTAGTCTCCAAGCACTCACGTGGCTCTGTAAAAAAGAGGGCTGGTGGGATAGTGAGGCAAGAGGGATAGGATAGAAGTTGTGCTCTTCTCTTGATGCTTGGGGAACCAGGAGGAAATGGCCTCCTGCGCCAGTCTGATTTCTAGGGGGATTGATTGCGTGCAGGGCCTGTATCTGGAGGGCTAGAGCCAAGTGCCAACGAGTTTTATTTTAAAGGTTTTTTTTTTAGAATGTTTGTGGTGTTGGATGAGTGTTTTGTGTGCAGTTTGGCTGGCTGATAGGGCATGTGTGGTACTTGGGAGGTATTCGGGAGAGGAACAGGAGTGACGGTGGTTAATACATTGGCTACTCTCAATGCTCTTCTAATTTACCCTGGTACAGGGTTAGGGCAATCCTTCTTTCTTCCCCACTCGCTCTTTCCTCTCTCCGCCTCCCTCCGACCTGAATAACCTGTGTACCTCCAGTGTTGCAGGGTTTGCTCCAGGCAGGATGCGTCTCTTCGGCCACGGCAGCGTTCCCCATGGCTTGCTGATGGAACACGAGCAGTTTTCGGATTCCGCTCATCTCTGCATTCCGTCATTCTTTCGCACTTGCATTGATAGCAGAGGATTCACTCCTGCCTTGGTTCCTGGTTTTGGCATCAGTTCGCGGGCACCAGGCCCACCACGACCTCTGCGCAATCACACCTCCAGGAAAGCTTTGCTTCGTGCTGCCTTTGCTTCTTTGACCACGCATGTCTCTGTGTCGGGATGGTGCATCTCCCTTCAGTATCTGCTTCTCTCCATGCCACAGTACGGATCCACCCCTCACCAACGTCTGCACGTCTGAGGCGCGCCTCTGCGTATGGTTTCTCGCTCTCTCCATTTAAGGGTTGGTGGCCCTTTATTCTCGCTCCGTGGCTTCAAAGGGGTGTATGGTTCACGGTCAGCTGTCGAGCATATGGAGAGTTCAACATTGCCTTCAGCCAAACACCTAGAGGCAATGTCAGGGTTGTTTTGAGTCCAACATATAGATGTACTATCAGTCTCTCTTATTCCCATGTAGGCTGATAATAATCTAGGTACACAGAGTTCCCATGGGAATGGGAGTCCTTGTCCCCTCAAGGGGAGTCGCTCCTAATGAGGTCCCACTTTCTCAATTCCCTAGGGAGGGTTTTGCGGAGTGGGTTCACATCGTTTGCCTCACAGGGGTTGGCTACCCATAGGGAAGAAGGGACGAAGTATCCAGATTCGACACATTAGCCAGCCATGCCAGCAATTTGCCGTTCTTGTCTCCATACTCGTGTATCCTCCCCCTACTTAATTTGCCTAGGAACCTGGCATTGTCCTTCGGAAGCAATCTCACCCTCACCTGGGCTCTACACAGATCTCTTTGCAGCTGGTCAGATTTTTCCCCTTCATATTTCTCCTCTAGCTCCAACACGTTCTCTTCCTCCCTAGATAGCTCAAGTAACCTTTCAGTCTACTTCCTCTGATCACCCTTCATTGCATCTCCCTACAGTACCATTTTGAATGCCTCCCATAACATCACTGCACTCTCGACCAACCCCTCGTTCTCACTGAAGAACGTATCCATTGTTTCCGCCAAGTTGTCTCGCAGCTCAGGTATCAGCAGATGTTAGACGCTCACCCACAGAACTCCTTGCGGGTTCCTCTCTCCTGTACCCAAGGAGACCAACAAGGGAGGTTGATGGCCCCTTGACAAAAGTGTTGCCTCTTTTATCCGGTGAACTTAATCACTGCAGGTGAATATATATTCTATGCGGGATAAGAACCTGTGTGCCTACGACAGAAACAAGAAAGAGCACTCCTCCGGACGCAGTTCCCTCCAATAGTCTACTAGTTCTAACGACTGGAACCACTCGTTCAGCCTTGTGCCACTCATCACCCTAGGCTTCGCCTTTGCCCACTCTATCCCATTCCACATCCATAACACTGTTCCAATCCCATCCAAATAACACCATTTTGGAGCCTACCTTCAAGATGATGTCTCTGATCTCTCACAGAAGCTCATCACGCACTGGTGGGTTAGCATAAACATGAATCAAAGTAACCTTCTCCTGACCCATTGTCCTCATGACACAAATGTACCTACCCCTCCTATCTGATATAATCTGACTGGTAGTCCATGGGAACAATTTCTTCATCAAAATAGCGACCCGACCTGCCCTTCTGGTGAACCCTGACTAGAACACTGTTGCATAGAGTTGCCAGAACTGACACCACATGCCCTTCCTGTGCATCTCCTGTAGCATGACCATGTTTGGCTTTTATCTCCTCAAGAAGCCGACCACTGCCCCCTTTTTGATCTTGTCCCCCAATCCATTTACATTCCAAGACATGAGCTTAAACCTAGCTTCCATGGTTTTTCGCTAATAATGAATAGTTATGTTGTACCTTTTTATCAGGCAATCCCTCAATTCTGCATGCAAAGCCTCCCTTTCCCTCCCAAATATTCTTGCTGTTCCATTGACCTCCCTTCCCTGGCTCCCTCCCTTGCCCCTTCAAACCCCCACCCTATACTTTCATCCCCCAGAAGAATCCATCACCCACCTTAACTCACCAACAAATTCCCTACCAACCCCGTTTTCCAAAAAACACAAAATAACAGCCAACGTGGCCAACTTTATATCGATTCACAAAGTATGAGGCTCCTTTAGCCTTCATCCCGTGTAACTGAAGAGCAATCAGCCCCTGTAGCCTCGTAGCCCACTTGGTGCACAAAAAGACTCATGTAAACCCACCATGTCCCTCAGCCACCAAAGTGCCATGTCCACCAGATCCTTGCAATTCAGGTTCCCCAGAAGAAGAACCCAGGGCAGGATCCGATGAAGCCATGCTGTTCAATACCACACTTCGCTCCCCACCTGGTCTATCGCTCCCCTTCTGAGGGTCACACACAACCCCCCTACTGCTCTGTCCAGCAGGTCTAGTATATCTCCCGGGCTGTTGAAGAACTAGGATTTCCCACCAGAAAGTACCTTCAGCTTCGCAGGAAATAAAAGCATGTACCGTAAGTCCCTCTTTCACAGTTCTATTTTCACCCCTTCAAGGACTGTCTTTGCTTCTGGACCTCCTTCGTGAAGTTTGGGAAGAGTGAGACCTTATTGTTCTCCACTGACACTGGACCAGCTCTCCTCACCTTCTGGAGAAGGGTGGCTCTGTCCCTAAAGTAAGTTCAACAGGTGGGCTGTTACTCTTGCAAATGCCCCCGGGGGAAGATCTCCATGGTATTCGGTGTGCCTTTTCCACTTTGAAGAAACCGGACAGGCCCTTACTTCCAACAGTGTTGACCAACCATTACTCCAGGAACAGTTCCACTAACTTCCCTTCTATGCCCTCCAGGATTCCCATAACGTAGATGTTATTCTGCCTTGATCGCCCCTCTGCCTCCTCAGCTTGTTTCACCAGTTTGCCGGACGTGTCCTCTAGTTGACGGATATGCTCATTCATTGCTGAAACATCATCCTCCAAGGTGGAATTGCGATCCTCTGCTTCTGTAGTCCTGTCCGAGAGTTTTCAGAGGTTGGCCTTCAAGAGAGATACGTCCACCCCCCACTTCACCAATCTTGTTCTCCAGGGCCTAGTCACTACCTCTCATCTCCTCCAACATCAGGGATAGTGAAGGTTTGACTGTGACTGACAGTGTCCCGCCCCATCCGAAATCCTACCAGCCTCTTCCTGGGGTGTCTGTCGAGGTCCCTTTGACTCCAGCTGCATATTTGAGGGCAGAATTGTCCATGGTGTTGGTATGAGGGTTTTCCCTATGCCGATTCCCTGACATCGTCGAGAAATCGCTTCGGCCGGCAGGCACTTCCATGTCACAAATGGTTGTGCCCCTTGGCTCCGAGCCACTGCTCTGCCGTACTACTGTCCTCCTGGCGGTGGACCAGGCTCCAGCACCCAGTGTCTCCACGCACAATCTCCAGATCAAGTAACCCTCATTCTTGCTTCCCCTGGGCTAGGCAGTCATCCAGACGCCAACCCAATCATGTCTACAGGGTCCACCGGCCCTGGTTCCAGGCTTATACTCCCGACTTACTCTTAGAGACTTATTTTCATTTGTATTTCTGTGTAGAGGAGGTAGAACAACTTTGGCAGATAAGTCGTGCGAAGCATAGAACAAATGGAATCCCACTATAGGGATACCCCTGTCTACTGCACACCATTAGACTGGAAGAAACCAGTCTTAATGTGATTTAAACCTTTGGGGCAGCCCCAGCCCTCCTGCGCAGGTTGCCATGTGTCCACTCTCCAGCCCATGTTACTCACTTAGGTAGAGTACACCATTGACTAGCCGCTGCTGCCCGCACCTTCTTCTCTGGGTCCCTGCCCCGAATCACTGCCACCAGATCCACCAGCTGCAGTCCACTCCTCTCTGCCGGCAAGGATAGGTTTGCGGTGCCTGCCTCTTCAGCCTCCTTGCTCTGCTCCCTGGGACCCTATACTACTCCTAGAAGCCCAGTGGTGTCAAGTGCACCCCAGCTCTTCACCTCCTTTAGACACCACCCATGCCCTCCTGCTGTGTCCTCCAGGAACCCCGGCCAGCAGCTCGCGGCCCTTAGCCTCTGCTTCCAATGGGGGTGCCTCTCTGCAGGGCCACCTTCCTGGTGTCTCTCATGAGCCCCCCGAGCCTTCCGCAGCTTTCCGGTTCTACTCTGTCATCAGGGTTCACTAGCCCACAGACATACCTCCAAGGGATGCTGCCTCGTGACTCTCAGCAGGATACACAGTTTGCGTCAGTCATATTTGGTCCCGGTTAGGTGTGCAAGTCCCTGCCTCAGCCCCTGGCAGCTGGCAGGGACCGAATGAGCGGCGAACAAGATCCTGTGTGCTCTCTGCACCCTCCACTGTACTCCTCATCTCAGGATCCTCCGTTGGGGTCTGTATTTACAGCAGGATTCTATACTGAGTTTGGGGCTCACCGGGAGCTATCTATCGGCACGTCTGTGCCATGAGGCTCCAGGCCACGCCTCCACAAACTAAAATATTCGGTGGACAGAGGGACTCCCCTCTACTCCCATATATCTCTCATGGTGCTTTGAAAAAGCTTAGGCTTTTCAGAAATGAAAAAACAACATCTTGTTTTTCCATCGTGGCACGTGATTTCCTCTGTAATTTTGCAGTAATTTCACACACAAACAAACAACCTTTGACTTGCTGGATGGATATGGATGGAATTATCAAAAATAAAAGTTTGCCTGGCTCCCCCCAAAGATGGAAAATCGAATGGTTATTAAGAAAAGAAAAAACACTGTTTTTGGCCTAGTGCCATTCATTTTCTGATAGAGAAAAAGTGCATGATTTGAACACTTGTAGCACAAAAACCATTGGACAGATTTGTACCAAATAAACAACGCAGACACAAAGCAGATATTATTTTAATTGTTTTGCTTAAATCCATCCAGTAGTTTTAAACGTATTTCATGGATAAGAGGGTGTCTCCTGCTCACAAAAAAGTTTTGTATATATCCAGTTGTGCTTTGCAGCCGAGAGGCTGAAAGGCTTTTCAGAAATGAAAACTGCAATTTTTTGCTCGATGGAAGAGATGCCCACAGGGATATCTAGGAAAGCTAAAGGCCGTGGACACTGGCCATGGCTAGTGAGTCCTGATGCAACAATAGTGTAAAAAAACCCTTGAAATTCAGTGAAAAACGTTAGTTAAGAGAGAGTTAAGGTTATCAAATTTAACGCAACAAAACCCTTGAAATTCTGCGGCTGTGAGAAGTGAGTACCATCTCAACTCAGTGTCACCTCGTAAATGTCCACCATGATGCCATTTTGGATGTGATTGTGAATCCCTTCTGTTATAATATGTATGAGTGCATGGTTTTTTGACGTCATCAGGAATGTCATGTATGAAATAGGAATGGCACAGTGATGTCGTCATTGACATCTATGTCATTGTGGTCATAAGCTGCCCAACTAGGGGGCACACGGTTTAGGTGGACTTGCTTGAAATGGTAGTGCTGAATTTCAGGGGTTTTATTTAATCAATTCTGTTCACCTTAACTCTCTCTTACCTAATGTTTACATGCATGTATGACATTTGACAATCTGCTTGGTTTTCAGTTACAATGGTTTTTTTCGGGGAGACGGCTCGATTGCTTCCGGGATTCAGACTATCCTGGTCTAATCTGACAGCCAGCATTGTCACAACTAGCAGGGGGGTCAGGGTGACCCCTCTCCTGTAATTTAGGGAAGGTGCCCTTTGGTCCCTCTCAACCTTTGGACCACTCTTTTCGTCTGTCCATCCAGAGTGTTGACACTGGCAGCAACGACATTTTTATCAGTCTTTAAACAATTCCAGGGATAATGTGCAGACCCTTGTCCCTTCCTTTGTTTACCCCGGTGCTAGGTGAAGAGGGTGGCATCCATTAAAGTTGGATTTATAGCGATTAAGACGGAGGTTCCTCCAGAAAAGCTTCCTGCTGTGACCTCAATGACCTTTTCATTGTTTCTGTTTTGCTCCTTCCTATACTAATGTACAGCTTTTCTGCCCAGCAGGCAATAATTGATGGGAAATCGGCCACGAGGGTGTGCCCCTCTGCAATCAACCTTTCATTAATCTTTGGGAAAAGGGTAAACCAAATTCATGTAAAGCTGTACAACTCTCTTTGCTTGATTCACAAGGGAAACGTGTACCTGTTGTGGCACTGCACATTTTATGTATTTCATGCATAACACCATGTTACTTCTCGGCTTCATAAATGGATAAAAGCAGGTGACTATTCCTTGACGTGCAACCCTGTGCAGGGCATTGGGACATCTCAAGATGGCCCATTACACTTGTGCATGGTACACCTGGCCTGGCCTCCTTCGCTTGCACCCTGCCACTTGCGGCCTCGCGTTTATAATGGAAAAGAAAAACTGAGAACGCAAAGCCACTAACAGCAGAAGATGCACTACTTGCTTCTCCCAGGAAGCACCGTTAGATCCTTTGTGTTAGCATTTTACTGTACTCTGTATATGACCTGCAAGTATAACCGACAGCTCGACTTGTCCTATGTCCAGATGTTCTTTCTACATTGCATTCTGAAACCTAGGGTTATGCATTTATAATGCCGTAGGAATTAAGTATGGGTACGATAATGCAGAGACCTGGCATCGCCTCTTTTACGGGGCTAGGCCACACCAACACGGCCAAATTAACCCAATAGTTTCTAAGGCAATTAGGGCGGCATAACAACATGAGTCCAGAACGTTCTACCATGAAGCTGTCGAGAAGGCCGACAGGCACTTTAAAGCATTCAGGAGGTGATAAGTAGCACTCCAGAAAACAGTAAAGCCACACCCAGTCCATCAAAAGGGAATTAATGCCCAAATGAAACCTGCAAATAAAAGTAGATACGCTGATTCTGCACCACTGATGATATGATAGTTTATTTATAACATGCTTAATACTCAGGGGTTTCTAAGCGCAGACCAGGGGGATCGAACCTGTGGTGCTCAGTGTCGCCTTGCTTCCAAGGTGAGCACGTTGCCCCTGAGCTATCCTCCCAAGGCAGACCCAAGATCAAAAATCACCCTGCTGCCCTCTTTCAACAGGACACAGCAACTGCAGACCAGGTAGAGGGGGGTAGAAAAGGCTGGATTACACCAACAAGTGGAAGGCATGCCATTCCTCAGGGGGGTTTCCATGGCTTAAACCCATGCTCCACATGTTGCTGTGAATGACAATCCTTGGAGTGTTGTGACGGAAGTGACGATGTTGCATTGTATACATGGGAGGGAGGGTCAACAGGCTGCTCTTTTTGGCAGTGATAGGAAATGCTCCTCTTTACAAATAGAGTGCCGCAGTACGCTTCACCTTGACCAGTATGAACAGCTCCGGCACTTTACATATATGTCTGCTTGTAGGGGTTGGCGGACCCGGCCGTCACGAGGGAGGCGCAGGGGGGGCAAACTGCCCCGGGCCTCGCACTTGCGGGGGGCCTTGCGGCCCCTCTCCCAAGTAGAAGGCAGCACAGTCTCCTGTGTCCTTTATTCACACGGGGGATTGTGCTGTCTGCTCTCTGCCCCTGCAATGATTTTGCTGTTTGTTGCGAAGCCGTTTGGTTCCGCAACAAACAGCAAGATAATGGGAGACAGTAGGGCTCAGAAGTGAGCTCTGCTGCCTCCCGTTATTCAGCTGACAACGTGGACATGCTGAATGACAAGAGAGGACGAGCTCTGCTGCCTCCCGTTATTCAGCTGACAGCGTGGACATGCTGAATGACAAGAGAGGACGAGCTCTGCTGCCTCCCGTTATTCAGCTGACAACGTGGACATGCTGAATGACAAGAGAGGACGAGCTCTGCTGCCTCCCGTTATTCACCTGACAACGTGGACATGCTGAATGACAAGAGAGGACGAGCTCTGCTGCCTCCCGTTATTCAGCTGACAGCGTGGACATGCTGAATGACAAGAGAGGACTCCTCTCCTGTCAGCCAGTGTGTTCACGTTGCTCAGCGTGACCACGCTGACTGATGGGAGAGGAGTTTTCTCTTGTCAGCAGCATGTCTACGTGTCGGCTGCGTGGATGCTTTTGAAGGGTGCATGGAGGTAAGGTAGTGTTTTTTTATTTTAAATTAAAAGTGTATGTATGTGTTATTAAATTAAATTTGTATGTATATGTGTATGTATGAATGCATGCGTGCATGTTGGTGTTTGTGTCAATGCTGTGTTTGGTTTTATGCATGTATGGAGATGCGTAACTGGTGGATGAATGCATGGGTGAAAGTGTTTTATGTGAGTGTGTGTTGCAGCCCCAGAGGTGCACCTAATCTAAAATGTCAGGGTGGAGAGGGGACTAACACTTCAAATGTTGGGAGAGGCGCTAACATCAGAGGCTGTGAGGGAGGGACAAACTTCCTTGTGTGGGGGCACCTAACATCTTTCCACATTGGAATGAGACTTTTCTGGTGAAGCTTCAATGTTACAACCAGCTAACTCTCGCCTTCATTTCTGAAACGTCACACTTAAGGACTGCTGTGAGAATGAGATGTGTCATGTTACCACTTCCCTTCTAATCACTCCCCTAGCATGCAAGTGCTAACCCCACATCACCATTTCAATTACCTAAAAATGTATGCATATGAATGCAGGTGCTAACAGTGAAATGTTTTATGTTAGTAATTGCAGGGCCTAAGTTAACAGCAAAGCCAAGGCACCATTTAACGTTTGTGTCCTGTTCGGTCTGACCACGGCTCTGTCGATCAACCCGGCAGGGGCTGAATGACAGTTTTGAAAGCGGATAGTGAGTTGGGCCATTTTGATGGTTTCAGTCTCTCTAGCCAGTGGAGAAATCGGCAAAGAGCCTGGTTTGATTGGCAATGCCCTCAATTGGAAATGGCATGGCTCAGAGTATACATAACGGCATTTACCCATAGAAAGGCCAGAATAATCACATTTTTTTTAAATTAGTTGGTAGTTGACGCCCTCTTAAGACCAGTCTCACGTTTTGAAGTCCAGTTCTTTTCCCCAATTTGGTGTGTTTGCCTTTGTAAAAAATATGCTCGTCCTCCTGAAATCCTTGCCAGAGCACGTTTATATCATTTTCGTCGCTCAATGCCATTCCAATACAAATGTGCTACTACAAGTTGTTCTTCAACTACCTTTGCAAGCATCTTTGCACTTTTGTTCCTGTTATTAGCAACTGTTTCATGGGTCCTTAAATTAAAAAGCCTTGTACTGTTGTTAGTTGAAGGCAAATCCACATACACTGTAATTTGCATTGTTGTCAAAGATTGTTAGTACCGCACAGTTATGTTTAACAACTCACACCATTTTATGGGGGGGGGCACCACATTTTGTTTAGTCAGGGCCGCTGGCTGAGCTAAGGCCAAGCCTGACCTCGGGGCCCAGGCCCAGTATCCTCTGTCTTCCAGCTCCATCCTATTAGTGCGGATCCTATGTTCACAGCCTCGACCTGCTTTTCTGCTCTCCACCTCCCAAATCAGGTCACAAAAGTATGTTTGTAATGTACTTAATATTCTCCTCCTTGTCAAAAATCCCAACGATAATGTGGCTGTCAGAACCGCAATTTTGTGTTTGAGGATGTTAAGTGTGCGAGTGTGATGAAACGAGATGAGAGTACGCGTTTCTCTTCTGTGGCATTGTAGAATTCTGTGGTGCCTTGGACAGTGCTGCACTTACGAAACTACATATATATACATATATCTTGAGTTAATATAGTGGTACACTACTAATCCCGACCATCAATATACATTTTTTAGATGTTTATTCTCATAGCGAGATATATTTTACAATGACATTCTATAAGTCGTATACTTCTTAGGTCTTTTCTAAAAAAAACTTTTAGACATATAATCATTTTCACTCTATATTGACTATCCTTTAAAAAACCTTTGAGAGTTCGAGCAATTTACAAATCTGTGAGTTGCAGCACCTCTTAAACATGGTGATATGCACTTCAGTATAATTAAGATTATCACCTGACAAGACGCTACGTGTCAACACATGTATACAGTAACCCAGAATCAAAATGGCGGCTCTAATGCAGCAAACGCCGCCTACCATGTGAAGCGAAGACATTTAACTGTACTAATTGTTGCCCCATTAGCCTAGGGTAAATTTATTCTCTAGCTCATTCCCTTCCTTTACTTTGAAATATATATCATGTGAGTTTAAGCTCATGTACATTAAATTAGATTTCTTGAGGGCAAATATTTGGAAATTAATTTGTTTTAGTAAAAGCGTTTTTTTATTTTATTTACAGAGATTATACAGTCCTCCCTAGAATCATCAGAGCTGAACTTTCGGTTCGGATAATTGTGATTGGGTCAGAGACTTGACCTTGTCAGTGGGGAACAAGGGCCCACTCGACCTCGGCATGAGGCCTACCGAGGTTTTCCCAGAGCCTGTACTGTCCCAGAGGTGGGGTGTGGAGTTCAGAGGGCACCGTTCTCTGCCCCTCTTTATGTGCCATAATTGATACCGCTGGTACCAATTTACATCACCAAACGTCTCACCGCTGAGATGTTGGCTCAAGTTCTTTTTGTTTTGTTACAGAAACTTCAAGTACCCGCATGCCTAGTAACCACAGGAGACTGTAGCAGAATGCAGAGAGAAACTAGCAGTCTAAGCCCAAACTCAGAAACACCCCCATTCAATGAGCCGCATGCTTTATCGACCCATCAGTACTCAACACAGGGGACAAAGATAGCAGCACTGAACAAGTACTTTAAAACACGGGGCCAAAGACAAAGTCGAATCTCGCATGAGAAAAGGGGGCGGGCCAACAGAGGTTTATGAAGGCCTGTCTTGTAAGGACCCATCACTAGGGAAAAGGTTAGACAGAGATTCACCCTCACTGTTCGGTGAGGCGGCAGACCAATAGAAGAGGGGAGGACAGAAACAGGAAGAGAAGAGTATAAAAAAGGAAATGGAAGACATGGTAAAATGTATTCGGGTGAGTTGAGGTGGAGTGGAGGTGGACCAAGAGACCAGGCGGAGGATGCATGGAGGAGTTTATGGTGGTGCAGGAGATTGGTACAGGTGAGGTGTCATAGTGAAAGTGAGTGGTAAGAGGTAGTGAAAGTGAGACAGTGAAAGAGTGCGCGCCTGCAAGAGTGAATGTAGAAGAGTAGTCGGAGAGTGAGGGGGTATTGAGAAAAGGCTTGCGTGAGAGGAGAGGGAGGAGTGGAGAAGAGAGGAGATAGGAGTAGAGTGGAGTGTGGAGGTGAAAGAAGAAAATAGAGGGGAGACGATAGGAGAGAGAGAGTGGGACCATCAGATAGAAAGAAGAGGGCAGAAAAGAGACGGGAAGTGAGCGCCAGACCATCGGAGAGAGAGAAGAGGAGAGTTGAAGAAGGGAAGAGAGGAGATGGGAGAGAGAGGGAGAAGACGGGGTATGTAAGAGCCAGTAAAAAGAGGAAGGAGGAAGGAGTAGTAGAGAAGATCAGGGACGGGAGATAAAGGGAGCAAGTGGAGGAGAGAGTGAAAGGAACAGGGGGTCTGTTGCTGTGCAATCTAAAATCCTTCCATTGGTATTGAAAAAACTGTAAAAGGAACTTTACAGTAAGGGAACCCGTAGAAAGCCCCGGATGGAGTTGGGTAGATAGAGCTACCACCTTCGACTCTCATTGCAGCTAGACTTTATATATAGTAGGTGTTACCGATCTCTAGTCTGAAGTCAAGATGGGGTTGAAGAAAAGTCTGAGTTAGGGTGGCAGGAGCAGTGGTCGAAGTGTACAAAAAGAAGTAGTGGAACTATGTCCGCTGCTGGCCTGCACCCATTCCCCACAAACCCCATCACCATGCTACCTCCCACACACAATACAAACTCCCAAACACATGCAACTGCTTTTTAAGGGAATGTTCAGTGTAGTGCACTGAAAGTGCAAGTTTCAACTTCTTCCTACATTTTTATTTGAAAAAGAAATCATTCCGGAACAGTTTCTTTTTCAAATAAAAGTATAGGAACAGTAAAACATAATTTAAAAAAGTAGAGGAGCACCGCTCCCAACCACTCGCTCCCGCCCACTTTGACCACTGGGAAGGAGCCCATGGGAGGTCGAGAGAGGGACCCCTTGAGAGTGCCCACAGGTAAAACAAACAATTAAAACACCAAACCGGTTGAGTTGTGTTCAATAAATACCCTTGACCCATATTCAAAGTCTGGAAAAACTAACCTCCATAGTCCCTATTTTTTTAAAAACTAATTGAGTTACGTTATTGTCGCATAGTAAACTATTTAATGACTATTTGCCCACCAGATAGATGTAGGGCACACATTTTATTATATATTTTCTTTCAGATACCTATCTATACATAACCAATTGAGATATGTATCTGCTACCTAACTAATTATTAGCTGTACATCAGATTAAGGACATAAACTGAATCATACATATTTTTTATTTATTTGTATACAGTACTTAAACTTTTAGAAATTCATGCATCACAATAAAATAAGGCAAAATAAAACGCACTAAGTACAACTTTCAACATAAATATACACAATGTACTGTCTCAAAGGCACATTTAAAATGTTATAAAATGTTAAAAAATGTGACCACAATTGTCAATATCCTCAATCCTAGATATCTTCCAAGGTAAGTTATAAAGAGATCGCCCACACAACACCAAGAAGAAAAAGAAACAGACATAAAGATGAGATTTAACTTTCAAGATGAGACCCCCAAAGAGGGTTCAAAATACTTTTATCTAGTCATTTTTAATTAAACTGTATAGCTATTTCATTTTTAAAGTGAAATGTCCTTTACTGAAAGGCATGCAAGATCCAGTATGAACTACTTGCCGTCCTGAAGAAAGTGTGCAAATTACTATACACCAACATTCATGTCACTTCTACCCATGCTTCTTTCTTCAGAACTAGGACTATTAAGTCTTTGTTGCAATACATATTGCTTGCTTTGAAAAGTATGCTTTAAGTCATCTTCTTTTAGAACGAGATTCAGGTTCCATGTTTTGACACTAATGAATTCATAAAATGTGTTTATGTGTACCTCACCTATTTGAACATTATGCTTGCTGCTGTATGTAACCTTGTTTCATCTGTTCTTTGTATAGTGCCTTATATATTTTAGTGATCATGATATGTTTTCTCGGTATGCAGTAATAAAATCGCGGCAGAAAAGTAGTCTGTACAAAAAAAAATCACAGAAAAAATGCTGTGGTTTGACCCGGTAAAGGTGTACCCCGTTATACCCTTTAAGGGGAGCAGGGGTTGTGGGGGTGTCCCCCGCTCCCATTAAATGGTATTATGGGTCTGGAGGTTGCGGGGGTGTCCCTGCATCCATTACATGGACTGCAGCGGCTAAACCACAGCCTTTTTGCCGCAATTTCTTGTGTAAACCGCAATTTTTGCTGTGATTTTAACACATGGAACCGTTTTCTCTTGTAGTTTTTAATATTATAAAACATTTTTGTGTATCAATATTAATTGAATCATCATAACCTTGCATGATTTGGCAAATTGAAGGAAGTAGTTAAAATGAACAGTAAAACAAAAATATGATTGGTTTGAGGTCCAACTCACAGTATTTCTTTCACAAAAACCTAGGTGATTTAAAAAAATGATATACCTTAATTTCCAAAAGGAACGTCTTCATATTTATTATTTAATTCCCTTGTTCCTAGTTGCTGTACGGATTCTCTTAAGGTATTTCCAGCATGATATGACGTTAATACATGAAACACAATGGCGACCAATCAGCGACATATGTCCAAGCATCGTCCCGCAAGACCCAGATATCAGGGAAGTCTCCACAGTGAGCACGGCGCTTCTCAACCCTCAGCCTGGCCAACGCGAGAGTCATTTACTCTTCCTGTTTTGACCTTGGCCTACTGTAAGACAGGTTTCTTGGATTCCTTTTGACTCTTGTTCATTTGTTGGTGGTTTCCTGATTCTCTAGAGATATTGCATGAACAACAATCAGGTTTTCTGTCATGATGCCTACCTCCAAGGAGCCAGGTCCGACCCAGCAACCCCAGAGGCAGGCATCATTTCCCCCAGGGAAGTGCCAGCGGGCCCAAGCTGGGGCCCTTTGGACACAGTCCTGGCGCCTTAGGCGCCAGGCTCATGTTGGACCCCTGTCCTGGCGCCTTAGGCGCCAGGCTCATAAAGCTAGACATGTGTTCAAGTGTTTTAATGTGCACTTACCTGATGCAGACCATGCTGCCACATCCAGGCTCTCTTGAGGCCTGAATGGAACTACTTTACCTGTGGGACTACTTTCCACCTGGGTGTGGTGGGGGAAGGATACATACCTGATCGGTGGAAGGATACATACCTGGAACTTCTTCCAAAGCTATTTTAACCACGCCCAATCAGCAACTCACGCTTCGCGTTGTTCTGCTCCTCGCAGCTGGACGCTCACCGTGTCAGCTCCTGCATCTGGACTTCAGCCACGCCTGTCAGCATCCTGGGTCGCCTGCAAAAGGAGATAAGAGGGAATTGGACAGAAAGAAGACCTTACCTGCTAAAGCTGCATCACGGGGACATCACACCGACGATCCTGAAAGGGAAGACATCATTTTAAAAGCATTTAGTTTCGATCGCTGCAGCGCTGCATTTCACTCACCTTTCCTGGGCGCCTCCATCTTCAGCAGCGATCATCCGGATCCGCACCCACTTCTCAGAGCCTAGAGAGAAAAGACAAGAAAACAAGGTGAGAGAAGGAAGGGAAAAAGGAAAAGCTCAGTTTCCTTCTAAGACTTACCTGTTGGGTCATTCCCATTTAATTTCGGGTCCTGCCGCTTCCAGGCATTCCGGACCCCGGCCCCAATGGGGAAAAAAGACAAAGACATTGAATGAGCGAATGCAAAGACATTACCTGAACGCTCATCCAGAACTTACACTTCGGGTCGGCGCCATATCTCCGGCATTCCGAACCCCGGCCCCTAAGGGGAAAAAGACATAAGCATTAGCGCTTGCTGCAATAAGACAATGGGCCTCATTACGACCCAGGCGGTAAGTTACCGCCTGGGCCGTGACTTTACCACCATGGCGTAAACTACGTTTACGCCATGGTGGTTGGCGGACTTACCGCCCCATTCCGAGGTCGGCGGGGCGGTAAGTCCCCAATCCCCATTTACCCTTCCCCATTCCCATTTTTGCCCCATAGGGCATAATGGGAGTGGGGAAGGCGTTAATTACGCCACCGTAAATTACGGTGGCGTAATTAACATCAAGTTCCCTTACCGCCATGGTTTTTTACACCCGCTAGAAGCAGGTGTAAAATCCGCCATGGCGGAAAGGGAACTCGTGATTGGCGGTAAGGGGTCGGCGCAGCTAACGCTGGCGCTAACCCCTTACCGCCAGGGTCGTAATGAGGCCCAATGAACATTATTATTAAGCTTGAACTTTTGAACTTGCAACAGAACTCTTACAGCGCCTCACCTGAATAGTCAAGCTTATATTGAACTCCAATCAAACCTCAATCCAGTGAAGTAACTGGGTTTCAACGCGCCCCTGCATCAGAAGCAGGATGGAGAACTCATCCTTCCAAACCCTAAGGTGAGACTTCACGGGGAATCGTGGAAGGGTATCGAGGAGGGTTGGAAGGGAGTGGGAGGCTTGAGCATTATTCCGTCAGTAGGTAATACTCCCTTTTCACGCACAGGGAAATATTCCTGCAAGCCAGAAAAGCCAGAGTAGAGGGGCCCTTCCTGTCCATCATCAGAGTCCTGCGCTTCACCATTGAAGAAGCATCAGCACTCGAAGCCAGACCTGCGCCTCCGTTGGAATCAGGTGAGCGTGACATTGGCAGGCTGCTCATAGTACCGAGTATGCCATGCTAGATCTACAGAGCCACATGTTGGAATTGGTTGATAAAGGTAAAACTGGGATACTTATGCTGCTCGACCTCAGTGCAGCTTTTGACCTGGTAGACCATCAGTTATTACAATCAGCGCTTGATAAAATGGCAGGCTGTTCTTCAGCGGCGCTGGCATGGCTGGCCTTATTTTTGAAGGATCGGAGAGCCAGAATACATTGGGGTGACAATTTCTCAGATGTGGCCTGTTATGCTTGAGCTAAATCATGGCGCTGGTGCGCAGTGCATTCTGGGGGCACTCAGAGCCATAATGGATATTTATTCCATGCCTCATAGAAAAGCTGTACTTGCTTTGCTGAAAGACATGCTTTCTAAACCTGGTATGCAGCCAGTCAAGGACATTCTTCTGGGAAAGCTGGTTTTGTTATATCTTGCTATGAGTTATGGAATTGTTTTCTGTGGAGTTTTAGAAGAAGATGGAAGCTTTGCTCCTTGGGGTTACTGTTGGTTGACCGGCCGGCAAACAACAGTCACTCAGCAATGCGCAAACGCTAATGTCAGAAGGTTCGAGAAATTGCCACCCTCTTTGAGGAGGGCATATATGCAGAGCTATCGGGAAGGTCAGGGGAAACCACAAAGACCTCAGTCGGAGGGGAGGCGCCTTGTTCCGACCTTCCTGTGGGCTGTTGTGCTCTCTGCCTGGCTGTTATCGGGGTCTTCCAGCCGCTTCTGGTGAGATGAGGGATTCAGTTATGCCCACGGTGATGTATTTTCTTTTGAATTCTCTGTCCTTTCTGTGATTTATTTCTGTGTTATCACTTGTTGCTTCCAAGCTATGAATAAATAGCTGTATAAATGCTCATTATTTCACTAACTGCGTATCTGGTTGTGAGTTATTGCTTCGCCTACCTGCGTTGAAATTAATTTCTTGCTCTACAAATGTACTGGTGATGAATAATTGTCCATGCACTCTTGGAGAGCAAAACATTTTGGCACTGTGAGCAGGGTATTTGTGATGAATTGTTTCCAAATATTAAAGAATCTGTTTAAACGCAGATAGGCTTTGCTTTCATTGCAGGCGAAAGTTTGTTTTCATTTGGCAGTGAGTGTTGGGCTGTGTTAATCTGTTTTTTTTTGTGTGTGTGTGCGTGCCTGTGCGAGTGACTGCAGTGTTGAAAGGAGAAAGACAAAATAGTTTTTGCAAATTACTTTAATGATGAATAGTTTGTTCAGGAAAAAGGGCATTCCTGCTGGCGGTGAATGTCCGGATGTTATCATTCCAGGTTGGGCTAAAGGCCAATATGATAAATTAGCCCAGGTGTGGGCGTGCGGAGCGGGTCTCTGTGAAACGTGGGATGATGGCTTGGGGGATGCTGCTCCATCAGAAGTAATGTTTTGTTTACAACAGATTTCAGTCGAGAGAGGAAAGGAATGTGCCGCACTCGACAGGCGGGGTTAGGTCCTCCTGCATGCCTATAGGAAAATGCTTCAGAAAAATGTGGAAATGAAAGAGAATATTTCACAATTAGAAAAAGAGTTGGCTGCAGAAAAGCAAATTGCGTTGATGAAGCAGATTCAGATGAAACTTTGTAAAGATAAAGCTGATAAATATCAGGCTGTGGCAGAGAGGGCAGCAGTCAGAGTACCCCAGTATAAGTATAGGAAAAGACGGGGAGGGGTCAACCAAAGAAAAGTGGCAGCTGTAATCACTACCGCAGGTGTGGATTGGGACCCTGATAAGTGGGATGGAGACATTTTTGACTCAACAAGCCCATAGAGCAGCTCAGCAATTGAGTCAGATCCCAAAGCGGAATTTAATCAAAAGACAGTGGCGGCTAAGCCGGTTAGAAGACGGCATGCCGGATCCCACCCACAGAATCCTATGGACTGGGTTGTGGATTTAACCACGCAGGAGGATTACACCCAGCAGGAGGTTGGGTAATTCATTACTTGTTTGAGGCAAAAATCAGGGGAACCTTTACTGACATGGATGGTGAGATTGCTAGATGGGGGCGCCGCAGGGTTGTTGGTAGATTCCACAGACTCACTGCGCTTTTTGCCTTTGTCAACTGACACCAATGTACAGGAGGCCTTAAGGGCAGGGCCGCCCCCTGATGATAATGGGCAAGATTCACAGGTGTCTTTGTTGCACCTAGTAGCCCAGGCATGTAACCGTAAGTATCCCATTACCACAGATTGGCCTAGCGAGGAAACAAAGTGGTACACTTTAAAAGAGGCGATTCAAAAGGTCAGAGAGCATGCTATGAAAGAGGCAATTCATGTAGATGCTCCAGGACACATGGGGCCGTGCCGCTCTCAGTTTCAACCAGGAATATGGTGATCAGAACTGCACCACCCGCATATAAAAGTGTCATTATGACTTTGCTTGTAGGTATGACAGGCAAACCCACTGATGAAGTAGTGGATGCAATCCGGCAATTGGCAGATGTAGGGGAGTGGGAAAAGAGTGATGACAAGCCCCGAGAGATAGAGGGGCGTAGTGAGAGGAGAACTGAAGGCAGAAGGCAAGATAGTAGAGACTCCCGAGTGTCCAGAAAGGACATGTTTTTGGCTTTGTTAAAAGATGGTGTGCCACGAGAAGAAATTGATGGCATTGAAACTAGAGTAGAGTAATGTATGAACTATACAAAAAGAGAGGGCTTGCAGCCAAAGAGCACTATAAACAGGTTAAGAAACAGGTAGTAACTAAGCCACAGGGGGACACCTCACCTTCCGCTCCTCCTGAGGAAGAACAAGAAGAAGGGTCTATGGGGACACCTTCCCCATACCAGCCAACATATGCTGATTTGAGAAAGGTGGCGTGTGCAATGTTAGAGGCAGAGTCAGGTTACACTCATTCAAAATCTGACTAGGGTTATGGCCAAGCCCCAGTGACGTCCACTCACATAAAAGTTGATAGGTGGCCCCATGTTAATGTTAAGATTTTTTGGGGGCCGGGAAATACACAAGGGGTGCGAGCATTGATAGACACCGGGGCGGAGGCCTCTCTGATTTATGGAAATCCAACACGATTCAAAGGCAGACGCTTTACCATTACTGGGCTAGGGGGGAAAGAGACCCCCGCAGTACAAACAGAAGTGGATATGAAAATAGGCAATTTGGCTAGGAAGAAATACCAAGTGTTGATTGTCCCGATACCCGAGTACATAATTAGCTTTGACATTCTAGAAGGATTGACTCTGGGACTAGGAGGTAAAACGTATCAGTTTGGGGTGAGTGCATTGACCTGCACACCCATTACCGTAGTCAAATTGAAGATGCCCCCAGTGCAGGTGCCTCTGGCGACCAAGCGGGTAGCAATGAAGCAATACCACATTCCCGGGGGACGCAAGGAAATTTCAGACACCATCAAAGAGTACGTAGAGGCGGGTGTGTTACGCCCTATTACTACCGCGTGGAACAACCCACTCTGCCCTATCAAAAAAGGGGATGGGTCTTGGAGGATGATGTTGGATTACCGCAAATTAAATAAACACACTCCTCCCTTGGTGCCCGCAGTCCCAGATGCCATTACCTTTATTGAGAATGTCCAAAGGTTTGAGGGGACTTTGTATGCAGTGATAGATCTAGCCAATGCCCTTTTCTCTGTACCAATTGCTGAAGAGTGCCAAGAGCAGTTTGCATTTTCAAGGAGCGGGCCTCAGTACACCTTCACGAGGTTACCTATGGGGTAAATACATAGCCCGACTATCTGTCACCGGCTGGTGGCAGAGCACTTAGACAAGATACCGTGTAAACTCGACATACAAATCTCTCACTACATTGATGATATTTTGATTCAGGGTAAGGATGAGCGCAATGTGCAACACCAGTTAGAAGTCATTATGGAAGGATTGAAGAAGGAAGGCTGGAAGCTTAACCCGAACAAAATTCAAGGACCTGCTGAGGCAGTGATATTCCTAGGGATTCAGTGGCATAATGAGCACTGAGAGATGGTGCTGAAGGCCCGACAGAAAATTCTTGAGTTTACCACTCCAATGAACAAAAAGCAAGCTCGGCAGTTAATAGGGCTGTTTGGGTTTTGGAGACAGCACATTCCCCATTTAGGGCAGATACTGGCCCCCCTCTACAAAGTGACACAAAAGAAATATGAGTTTCAATGGGGGGAAGAGCAGCAAAAAGCATTTGATTTGGCAAAAGATACTGTGCAGCAGGTGCTTGATCTATGGCCATTGAAAGAAGGCGAAGTGGAGTTGAATGTGTCTGTGCAAGACAATTACGCTAACTGGAGTGTGTGGCAGAAACAAGACAGGAAACGAGTGCCATTGGGGTTTTGGAGCGGTAAATTGCCCGAGGCTGGTAACTCATACACTCCGTTTGAGAAGCAGTTGCTGGCATGGTATTGGGCCCTGGTCGATACTGAGCAAATGACAGTGGGGCATGCTGTGCTGATGAGGCCTGAAATCACGATTATGCAATGGGTGCTGAGCTCTCCTAAAACACACAGAATAGGACACGCTCAAGAAGCCAGCATAATCAAATGGAAATGGTACATTCAAGACAGAGCTAAATCAGGGAAGGGTGGAGTTGCCAAATTACATGAGCAAGTGGCCAACATACCACCCTCAGATTACATATCGTTGGAAGTGTCTGAAAAATGCAAATGTCCAGTGAAATGGGGAGTACCTTATGGCGATCTGACCGTAGAGCAGACAGAACATGCCTGGTTTACAGATGGCTCGGCCCGATATGTGGGAACCAAGCGATACTGGAAAGCGGAGTCTTAAATCCCAAAACAAAAAAGATTTTGACTACATCAGGGAAAGGGAAGAGCAGTCAGTTTGCAGAACTTTACGCAGTTTACCAAGCATTGAAACATGAGACCCCTGGTCGATGTCATTTGTACACAGATTCATGGTCACTGGCGAATGGATTGGTGGTGTGGCTGCCAACCTGGCAAAAGAATGGGTGGATGATTCATTCAAAAGAGTTGTGGGGAAAAGAACTGTTGCTGAGATGTTATCACAAAGTGAAGTCACTGTGTATCATGTGGATGCGCATTGTGCTGCAGATTCATTAGAGCGTTGCTTTAATTCTGTTGCAGATTAACACACCAAGATTTCATCTGTGGATGCGGAGGCTCAGGAAGATGATTTGGAGGGTTTGGCTAAGTGGGCTCACCAGAAATGTGGTCATCTTGGAGAAAAGGCTAATACGAGGTGGGCACAAGCTCGAGGAATCAGTATTCCTTTAGAGGTAGTGAAAACAATCATTTTGCAATGTCCAGTGTACCAACACCAACAGCACAGGCCTATCCCTCAGATTGTCCAGGGTACGTTGCGAAGAGGAAAATTACCAGGTCAAATTTGGCAGATTCATTATATCTGACCCCTGACAATCAGTAGAGGTTGTCAGTATGCCTGCACTATTGTGGATACATACTCAGGATACATGATGGTTTTACCGTGCAAGCGTGCCACACAACTCAACACCATTAAGTTGTTGGATCAGATCACGTTGCATTATGGGGTGCCTTTGCAGATTCAAAGTGACAATGGGGCACACTTCAAAGGCAAATTAATTCAAGAGTACTGTCAGGAAAAGAGTATTGAATGGCTCTATCACGTGCCCTATTACCCTGCAGCTTCAGGATTAATTGAACGGATGAATGGTTTGTTGAAAGAGCAGCTGCGCAAATCCGGAGATGGCAGTTTAACAGGCTGGCGTGATTGTGTATTTGAGGCGGTGCAAGTGTTAAACAATAGGCCTGTAAATAATCATGAAACTCCTTTGATGCAGCTAATGACTCCTGCTTTACAGATTCAACCCAGCTCAGTTGTATTGGGAAATTACCCCAGGTTCTTTAGCTCCCTATCGGGCGACTCCAGAGTCAGCGGGGGTAGACTTGCATTCTCATGAGGAAATCAGATTAGACCCAAGAGGGATTGTTGTGATTGGAACAGGGATTGGGGTACAAATTCCTCCAGAGCATATGGGATGGATTGCCCCTAGATCTGGCCTAGCATTGAAGGGAGCTCAAGTGCTGGGAGGGGTCATTGATGCCGATTACCAATGCGAGATCAAAGTCATCCTGATGAATAGTGGGGATCAATTGCTACCGATCCACAAGGGCGATCGGGTGGCCCAGTTGATTATTATTCCTGGTAAGTTGTCCATGATTAAAAAGGGGGAGCCTCCTACAGTGTTAACTAATCGTGGGGATCGTGGTTTTGGCTCTTCAGACAATATGGTACCGGGTGTGAAGGTGTGGGTCGAAAAGCCAAGTGGCCCACCAGTGCCCGCAGATGTTATTGCATCAGGCAAGGACCAGGTAGTCTTAGTGATGGAGCCCGGTAGTAAGAAATGGCAGTATGTGCCCGCAGACAAATGTTACCTAAGAGAGTGATTTTCAACACTGATATCTCTTTTCTGGGTTTGCCTTGTAGATCCTGTTTCTGGCTGGTGTAATTGTGGGACTAAATGGACTCCGTTTGGGAGAGTCAAACGGCACGCTGCTTCCCACGAAATATGTTGCATCTGTGCCAGCGATCCAGGGGAAACCGATGATGATGAGCAATGATGTCCAAAAGCAGCCCTATGCTGATGCCGAAAAGCCAGCTAGACCAAAGAAATGGATTTGTGGAATGCGAAAATCACGTCAGTTGCAGACGCGAACAAAGTTGATGCCAGCTATACAACAGATATCTTTAGGATGACGAAAATATTCCCCGATGATTACACAAACTGAGAATATGTGGACGTATTAGCCACAGCAAGTACTCAACATTGCGCACTTTTGCCTTACTGACGTGCAACATGCAGAAGCCTTGTTGACTACATGTCTAGTAGCGGTACCGATGCCAGTTCCGGTTCTAAAACACATCTTTGGCGTCACGCACAGTGATTCTTTGGTTCAGGATTCCGATATTAGACAATCCTTTTCAGTCTATGAGTACTGCAGATTTTGTCAAGAAACAGATTGCAAGTGGAGGAACTTGACACATATTATAACATACAAAATAACTCATGGCGATGTGTGTTACTTTATGACCTGTGATGTAAATGAAATTGGCAAATGCCAACAGTTGAATTTAACCAAACAGAAAAATCAAACTACGTTCGAAAAAAGGTTGTGTTCTCGAGTTCCACGCACATGTACCAGTGTGAATAATTCTATGTCTTGCAATCATATAGTGTTAGCTGCTATTCATGTGTATCACGTAAAACTTCCAACAGGATGGCTCTTCTCATGTGGCAATATCACATACACTTACATTCCAGCTAAATTTTCCGGAGGTCCATGTGCCTTAACTCGATTAGGGCTAATGATGCTTCCTTTACACCCAGTCATGTCTCGAAGCAAAAGGTCAACTTTTGAATCTGTAGGTTTATCCCCAGATTGTGATTCACATGTGCATTTATTATCAGAGACTGAAGTTCTAGCGTTAGCCCTTTCATAGTGGGAGTCTGGGGTTTAGCTGCTGGGGGTTACAAATCTTTGATTAAACTAGTATTTTTAGTGGTAAAAGGTCTGAATCATACCTCTCAAGCATTAGAAGAGTTTCCCCTTGATAGCAAAGTTATTAGAAAAGCAACATTGCAAAACAGGGCTGCCGTTGATTATCTCTTGCTGAAACATAATTTGGGCTGTAACGCAGTGGAAGGTATGTGTTGTTTCAATAGAAGTGACCATTCACGTTCCATTGAAAGTCATATTAGAGGTTTGAGGGACCTCATTTCCCAAGTATCTCAAAGTTATGCTGGGAATTGGTGGGATTGGTTATTTTCATGGATTCCTGACATTGGGGGGTACACTGCGTTACGCCTTGGTCTGCATTTGCATTATTTTAGCTATTATAATACTTGGTTGTTGTTGTATTCAATGTATTCCTAACTTGGTCCTAATGTTTCGTCGGTTCCAGAGACCGGCTCCTCTGCCACTGGGCTATGGAAGATAAATATCCAAGGGTGGAATTGTTATGCTTGAGCTAAAACATGGCGCTGGTGCGCAGTGCATTCTGGGGGCACTCAGAGCGATAATGGATATTTATTCCATGCCTCAGTGAAAAGCTGTACTTGCTTTGCTGAAAGACATGCTTTCTAAACCTGGTATGCAGCCAGTGAAGGACATTCTGCTGGGAAAGCTGGTTTTGTAATGTCTTGCTATGAGTTATGGAATTGTTTTCTGAGGATTTTGGAAGAAGAGGAAAGCTTTGCTCCTTGGGGTTACTGTCGGTTTACCGGCCGGCAATCAACAGTCACTCAGCAATGCACAAACGCTAATGTCAGAAGGTTTGAGAAATTGCCACCCCCTTTGAGGAGGGCATATATGCGGAGCTATCTGGAAGGTCAGGGGAAACCACAAAGACCTCAGTTGGAGGGGGGATGCCTTGTTCCGACCTTCCTGTGGGCTGTTGTGCTCTCTGCCTGGCTGTTATGGTGGTCTTCCAGCCACTTCTGGCGAGATGAGGGATTCAGTTACGCCCACGGTGATGTATTTTCTTTTGAATTCTCTGTCCTTTCTGTGATTTATTTCTGTGTTATCACTTGTTGCTTCCAAGCTATGAATAAATAGCCGTAGAGGGGCTCATTATTTCGCTAACTGCGTATCTGGTTGTGAGTTATTGCTTCGCCTACCTGCGTCCAAATTATTTTCTTGCTCTACAAATGTACTGGTGATGAATAATTGTCCGTGCACTCTTGGAGAGCAAAACATGGCCCCAATTATTTTTGGAGTCCCTCAGAGAGCAGGTTTGTCCCCCCTATTATTCAATCTTTACATGAGAACCCTCTGATTTGCTAGAAAACATTGGTGTATTTTTCACAAATTACACTGATGATATACAGTACATTTTTTTATTAAAAGGTGACCATGACATAGGCAGCGCAAAAAATAGCAGAGGGCTCCAATATTATAGACCTCTGGATGCAAAAACATTGGATGTGCCTGAATAACACCAAGACCGAATTGATGATATTCATAACACGCCAGGCCAGATCCAAGTTTGGTGCGGAATACAAAGCTTTTTCCATCAAAGAAGCCAACATCCCGGTAATGCATCAAGTTAAAACACTGGGGATGATTGTTGAAGCATCAGTGGGCTCGGACGTACAGGTCAATTATCTGTACAAAAACAATGCATTCTATCTGCGTCTTCTAAGAGCCATTAGACCTTTTATTAATGAAGAAAACACTGCCACCATTGCGAGACCAATTACCAATTATACTGACACGCCTAGACTATAGCAACGCCTTACTCCTTGGAGCCACCAAGAGGGAGCTAGAAAGGTCCCAACTATTGTCAAACGATGCAGTTCGCATAGTCAAGGGAATCAAAAATAGAGGGCCCATATACACAGGGAGAAAAGCTTTACATTGGCTCAGAGTGGAAGATAGAGTCAAATTTAAAGCCATGACTATAGTCCACAGATGTATTTTTGGAGCTACTTTAAAAACAATTCTCCCTCTATATCCCCCGGAGATGTTTGAGATCAGCAGACGCGGGTATATTGAACATACCATGCGTAAATCATGCTTTAGGATGCATCAGATCCTTTCCGGTTAAGGCAGCACAATACTGGAACTAGCTGCCCGCTGCCCTTCGGCAAGATGGAAACCATCTGAGTTTTAGGAAATCATTGAAAACCTTTTTATTTCAATAAGCTCTAATATCTTAGGCAGGTTTTCATTGCCTATCTGGTTTTTGCTTTTAGTTGGGGAACAGGCTGTGAATTTGTATTCCAGGTTTCTCCGTGCCCTGATGCCTGCAGGCTTTCGGCGCGTTATAAGCAAATACATAACAAAACATAACATAACAAATTTGTTTAGGCAGGGATAACCCCTTTAGCGAAAGCGAGAGGTAGGACATTTTCTTTATTTTTCAAATAAAACTTATTGAAACATGCCACCCCTTTGTCTGACTCTTTACTCCACCACACCACAGTACACTGTCAGTGAAATAGGTCTTCAACAATGTCAGCTTCCCCCAGTATTGTGGTGCTTTGTCAGTGCTGTAGGACTACAGCAGCATGAGTGGACTCCACAAGTGCTCTCATTGCTATAGCAATTTAGCTATTACGTTTATTTAACCATTCGGTGAAATCAGCCTGTGGGGAAAGCACATAGCGGATCTGCCCCGTTTCAGCGCAATAAGTTCCCAGACATGCCGCTTTAACCTAATAGCTGCCTGTCGGGGATCAATGCACGCGCTTACTGCGCAATACGGAAGCTGAACAAGAAACAGGCCATGGGGGGAGAAGGGCGGGGGAGGGAACAGGGTTGCGGGGTTGCCACATTAGGAGCGAGAAGGGTATGTGATTTCCGCACAGTGCCGGAACTGCGCTTGGTGAACCGGCCTTCAGTGAAAGCTAATGGTGGCCTATTTAACCTATAGGCACTACTGGAGGACGCAGGAGAGGAAAGGTATCTCCCATAACTTTCTTGAAATCCCAGGCACTGAAGTACAGAATGCCTTGGAAAGGATAGATTCAAACTTAGATTGTAAGGACTTCTTTACACAGGGAGTTACAATGATGGAATCCATTTGTGCCAAATATGCACCTACGGCACCATGAAGTATAAAAACGAAATCCAAGCCTTGGTTCTCAGCCACATTAGCCCTAATAAGGAAGAAATACCAGCGGGCTGAAAAGACAGGGAGGAGATCAGGAACAGCAGTGAACGCTGAAAATGTACAAAACTTGTTGAAGGGCTATAAAGTTGCATTTTTTAATGCTAAATCCGCCTATTTTTCTAAGAAAATCCAATCAGTAACTTCTAATTTCTTCCACCCGTTGTTTTAGACACTGACCCATCAAAAAGTCAAGCTGATGCATTTAAAGCGTTCTTTATGAATAAAATAAAAACAATCCTAGACAGGATTATACAGAACATGCCGACAGTCTTGAATATCGATACAAATCTGTACTCTCTGTGATGCCAGTCTTAAAGGACCTACAATTTCGGAGGACACTATTCTAAAGCTAATACAGAAGCTTAAACCTACAAATTATGGGCTGTTTGAGCTACTAGTGTATGCGGCTCAACACCCTGCCACTGAAGTTGCACCCTTTATGATCTCTTTTGTCAACTAATCAATATCACAGGGTTATGTCCCAGCCAAGCTCATACAATCCAGTATATCCCCCCTGCTGACAAACCCCACGTTGGGCCCTTATGAGCTCCACAATTACTGTCCAGTGGCGGGACTCCCTTGGCCAGGAAAAATACTGGAAAAGGCAGTTACGGTCCATCTTCAAGAACATGTAGATTAATATGTCTTACTGGACCCTTGCCAATCTGGTTTCCGGCCAGGATTTGGAACAGAGACAGCTCGACTATGGTATGGGATGAGCTTTTACAGGCAGCGGACGCGGGCGAGATGCCTGTATTAGTAATGTTAGATTTATCTACCGCATTCGACACTGTGGACCATGCCACCCTATTAATACGGCCAGGACAGTACGAAAAGTCTCAGAACAGGCCATCAGCTGGTTCAGATCTTTTCTGACTGATAGATGTCAATAGGTGAAAGTTGGAGGGTTCCTTTTGGATTCCCTCCCCCAGAGCTGTGTGTCCCGCAGGGTTCATTACTCTCGCCATTGCTGTTTAATGTGTACATGCAGCCCCTTATGACTACCCTCAGGAAATAAGACATTGGATTTCAATCCTACACGGATGACACCCAGATCTTCTTGAAACAGGGCAAGTTCGAGAAGTCTTTCTATAAAATAAGATTGTGTTTGGCAGAGGTGAGAGACTCGATGTCCCAGAGTTGGCTTCAGCTAAATTCAAATAAGACGGAAATAGTCCTTTTTTACCCTAAACATCTTCTGATCAACGATCAAAAACATCCTCCATCTCCAGGTTTTTTGGGCTCTGAACTTGAATTTGCTTCCAAGATTAAGAACCTGGGCTGCATCTGGTAGGCCAGTCTTGGATGTGAAGGCCAGGTGGGAGCCAAGGTACAGTCTGTTTTTAACTCCCTCCGCCTGCTGTGTCTAACTCTTCCCTTTGTCCCCCAAGAAGAACATACAACGGTAGTTAGGGCATTAGCAAATTCCCAACTAGACTATGAAAACAGCATGCTTGCAGGTATTCGAGGAAACACATGAACAGGCTACAGAAAGCCCAAAATGCGGCAGTGAGACTAATATCCAGAGTTTATAAATCCACCCCAATTTCAGTTCTGCGTCGCTCTTTACACTTGCTCCCAGTTAAAGAGAGAGTCGACTTTAAGATTCTCTGTCTTACTTGTCAATATTTGAACAATTTGGTGCCCAAATATCTTGCTGAAAAATTGTTATGGTTATGGTATCAACCAAAGCGACAGCTGTGCTCATCTTACAAACGTTTTCTGATTGTTCCCCCCATTCGAGGCATATCCCGAGGAGATAGACGATTCTCTGTGTATGGCTCCCGACTTTGGAATAGCTTACATTGGGAGCTTAGGAACATGAAGAAGCTGATACAATTCCGTAAATCCTAGAAGGTATACTGTGAAGGCATCATGAAGCAAGACACAGACATTTTATTTTGATTCAAAGTTCAAAATAAAATGGTTTATTAGCTCAAATGTTAGGATGGTTGAAGGCCTAACTTGCCCTATGCTAAGGTGGGATTTCCCTGCCTGAACAAAACTAAGGAAATTCTGAGTCAGAAAGTTCAACTTAAAAGTCTGTCTGTGTCCAAAACCTACCCTTGCCCTCACAACTAAGGCTAAACAATGTGTAGGGATGTCAACACTAAAAGAAATGGTGATCAAAACAAAGTTCTGAGCTTCTTCCAGCTCCTAGCATCCTTTTCAGCTTCTCTTCCCCAAGTTCAAGAAAGTTCAACAAACGTCTTGAGATAACCTTTTCTCAAGTGCACAACAGTTCCCCAAATCATTGGGGCTCCCTTGCCCAAGTTCAAAGCAATCCAGTTCCGCACAATCCTCAGGGTTCCCTTATCCAAGTTCAAAGCAGCACAGTTCCAAGAAAAAAGGGCCTCACACTAAACAGACAGGTTAATGCCATTGTCTCATCTTCAGCCTATACATCAAAATTAATAAGAGCTAATAGGCCCTTCCTCTCATCAGACAATAGCATCACCCTAGCTAGAGCTTTGATCCTCTCTAGGATAGATTATTGCAACTCGCTCTTTGCAGGCACTAGCAACAGAAACATTAGAAAACTGCAAGTAGTACAAAATAACCCCATCAGAGCTGCACTGAATATACCCAAGAACAAACACATTTCGTCTACTAGACGAAACATCCATTGGCTTCCAGTCCAAGACAGGATTACATTTAAAATCCTCACTCTCACACATAAATGTCTTAACAAGAATGCACCTGCCTACCTCAGCAACCAGATCAACAAAACTCAGTCCAACAGACTAACACGCTCCTGATATGCTAACTACATTGTGACGCTAAGATATAGAAGACAGAACGCAGGCGGTTCAAGCTACCCCATAATAGCAGCTAAATACGCTCCCCATTCAACTGAGAAATGACACTTTTGTGGTCATTCCGAAAAAGTCAAAAAACCTGTTTATTCAGCCTAGATTCCCAACTATAAGCACAAAAATCCTCTAAACAATGTAGGATATGACTGCTGCTCTCTTCATTATTCTACATAGCTTGTCCACAATTTAATGAGTATTCCTGCCTCTGAGTAAATAATGAACATGCATCTGATTAACTCTAACTACAAATGATTAACTGTTTTATCAAAGCACAAAACTGCAACAGTGTTCCTAAGTTTTAGCGCTTTATGAATGTACAAATAAATAAGGGTCTTGAGGCTTCGAGCCTCAAGACAGCATTGCAGTTCATCAAATCTCAGTGTTCCCTTCCTCAAGACTTCCACTTGCCAGCTTATGCTTGGTTTCAATTTTCCATTGTTCAACACAATTCCAGATCAACTTGGCACTCCTTCTGGATTGATTTAACAGTTCACTTAAATAACTCCTTCTTGATTTACTTCAACAATGTCTTTGGCTTTCACAATGGAAGGTTCCCTGGTCTAGGCGCAGTTGTCAGACCACACGGTCCACCCATTACAGGTTGTGCAACCAGGAACCTTAGGCTCTTCAGCCCACACAGGTTCTTCTGTATTTGTCCCTGTGTGATGATTCACATTCACTTAGCTTCTCCTTGTCAGCCGCTTGGCTTTATGTAAGGGTTTGCACCCTCTTGGCTTCCCCTGGTTAGCCTCTTGGCCTTGCCACAGTGTGTCACATATCCTTTGCCACTCGTTCAGATGTTGCTTTCAAATGGGCACTTTTACAATTATCTTTCATCAGATTGCAGCTTGGACCATAAAGTTTTCATTCAATTCGGTATTCAATATTCGTGACTATTTACTTCCCTGCTTAATTTTCATCCGACCCATGGTTTCAGGTTTGTCTCATCTGCACATGTCATTTGGTTCATTCGGAATTCATCGCTCTTCCACACAACCCCTAGTAGCGCTCCGGCTTCAAGTGACATTCCCCTTCACTCACCAGTCGTCGGCTTTCCTTTCGGTTGGCGGTGTTGCTCCAGTTCTGCTCCGCTTGCTGGCTTGCCGGTAGCTGGAAGCCCCGTTCGCACTGTGGGTGCTTCTCTGCATTCGCCGACAGCTCTGATTCCCTTCCGCAGACGCTGGCAACGACTTTGTTTGTTTTTCTTTGCCTTCAGCTCCAGCTGATGCTTTCGGACCACGGATGCTCCCACACCTGTGCAGTTCTGACAGCCCAACTTGTCCTGGGCTCCACAGGTCCTTGGAATCGTCTGCCAGCATCCTGGCTCCCTGCAGGACCCACCTTCTCATGAACAGCATCCCCTGCTGGTCTCCCTCACACAGGCCTCCCTGTTGATTCCTCTGTTGCTGGTTTCCTCACTTCTTATACATCTGGAACCACTTGACAGGGTGCAGGTGTGTGACCCCAATTAACATTGCCTGACTACAATTAGGAGGGACATGCCTGACCTTGGTAGTACGCTGCAGGCATCTTCCTCAATTACATACTGGTGTTCACTACTCCTAGTCGCCTCTTACTCGTCCCAGTACTTTAGTAGGGTGAATGAGGAAAATTGAGGGCAGCTGTTGCTTCATTAGCCCATAAAGGCCGGTGGAGGGTTAGGTTGGTTTTCAGATGGGAAAGGGGATACCATGTCTTGCCTCTCTTAACCTTCTCTTCTTTACCATCTTTCTAGTGCTTCTAGATTGGTAATATCTCCTGGCAGTTTCTTGGTAAGTGAGACAGGGGTAGCAATGCCCCATAACTGTATCTGGGATAGAGGGTTCCTCCTGAAATGGAAATGCTGGATACCGCATCTCACCTAAGGATATCTCATCCCCAAGGACCCTCCACCAAGGGTCAGGATCCAAAGGTAATGGCCTTTCCCAGACCACCTGAAAAGAGGATCCAAGGTGAGTAGCTGGGAGGATGCCCTCAGGTTTCTCACAATACCTATTCTAATAAGTGTATATTCGAGCCTCTTAACGTGATTATGGAGTCAGGCATGTAAAATTCAGAGCTATACTAACATCTGCACCCAGATGCAGTTGAGTCTGCTAGGTTCTCAGCGCAATACAAATAAATCAAATATAGTGTTTGTTTTTCTGAGGAGAGGGAGGTTGCCACTTCCAAGAGCCTTATGTTACACAAATTACGTACATCTTGCCCTTTATGTCTACCCCCCCACCACTTCAATGATGGCTTCTCCCCTGACTGCCAGTTTAGGAGGGGCAGCACAGACATACAAACAATCCTGCTGGGCTTAAAAGGAGGGAAGGGCATTTTATAATATGTACAGTAAACAAACAGGAGACCTGACCTTTGTACTCTGAGGTCTCGTATGTAGGCTGTCCGGTTCCTCCAGAAATGGGCCCCAGAAGCTCGGCTCTGCCACTCCTTTTCATTTTTCTCCAAAGGATTTGCTTGTTGCACGTGTACTTCCAGACTGTTAATCAGTTTGTAAAAGAAATGTGGAGGAGTCCCGGTGTTAAGGCTTTCATATCTGCTGCACAGAGATGATATACACGACTAATTGGACAGGTGGGGAAGTTCTCATCCTTGCGGCACTTGGGCTTCTTAGCTCTGTGTAGTGGTAATAAACAACATATATGCAGTATGATTAGACTCCCATACATTAGCCTCAATGGCGGTCACCACCATCGCCCACGTCTTCCACCAAAAGTCCCTCTCCCCGTACCAAACGTTCTATTCCTTGTGTTCCATGTAGTACCATTGCTCTCACTAATCAAAATCCATGCTACCCAGGGCTCCATACAATGATTCCACTTCTCTACCAAACTTGACAATTCCCTACTTATTCCACCAACCATTCTTCTAGTTGCAGTGACCACATTGGGATAAAAATACTATGACTCCCCTTTGACAACCATGAAAGGTATTTTCACACGCACTACATCTCTGACATCAATGTCAAATTCCTACACACCCTTTCGGCTGTTAAGATGCATTTTGTTCTTTCACTGCAACTCCAGCACTCTTTCATGAATTTCCCCCACATCTAGTGGAGGTATTCCTGCCCCAGCTACTCAATGGGGGTCATTACGAGTTTGGAAATAGCCATAGTGCTATTAGCGCTATGGCTGCCTCCAAACTCGTGTCCGGGTTCCTTGAATGGGGACTTTCGGGTCATTCCAACCTTGGAGGACCTGGTAAGTCCCCATTCAAAATACCCATGCCCATTCCCATTCGAGCCCCCATAGGGCTCAATGGGAATGGGGAGGGAGCTAATAACGGGCCCGTTAAGGAACCTCGTAATGCGGCAGTAAGGGGTTAACGGCACTGGCATCCTTACCGGCGCACTCGTAATGAGGCCCAATGTATCCATGCAGGCACCCACTTTGACACCAAGTTCCCTCCCCTTGGTAATTCAAAAGGTGAAATTCCTGTCACCACGTGGGGCATGAAACGATATGCCCATAGCATATCATTTAAAGCTCTGTGAAAGGGCAGGCGATTTGTCATAGCCCATTGAGTGCATCCCTTCATTGCCTTATTGGCTCTTTCCACCAGCTCGTTGGCCTGAGGATGAGATAGTGCTGCTCTGCAACTTTTGATTCCCAACTCATTCATAAACTGTTGCATCTCTCTGGACATAAACTGCATGCCATTATCTGTTACAAACATTTCGGGAGGAGCCTCTCTCCCAAACAAGTCACATTTTGGTCCATGGTGTTTCGGCCCAATCAACAATCCGTAATGGTACCTTTCTGCACTGTATATCTATGTCTGCTACTTGACCTGTCCACCAACCAATCCACTTCTTTGTCCATTTTTGGCCACCAATGCATCTCACACACACTCTCTTCATTTGCGTAAACCCACCATGACCTTCACGTGCAATTCTCAACAACCTTGCACAGATGCACGAAGGTGGTATCACTCTATGATCCTGTACAAGGGCATCATCTTCCACTGACAATGCCTCTTATATTTTTGCATACACTTGTAACTCACTCTCCAGATTGCGTTCCCTAGGCCAACCATTCATCACGTTGGGTGACCTCCGCCAACACTCTGGGCCTCATTACACGGATGGCGGTAAGGGTTTACCGGTACCGGTATTTTACCGGTACCGGTAAATCCTTACCGCCTTACTACGAGGTCCCTTTGCGGGTTTGGGAATTTAACGCCTGCTTTTTGCGGGCGTTAAAAACCAACCTGCAAAGGGACCCAGGGAGCTAATTACGGTACCGCAATTTGCGGTACCGTAATTAGTGCCTTCCCCATTCCCATTATACCCTATGGGGCAAAAATGGGAATGGGGAAGGGCAATGGTGGAAGGGGGAATTACCGCCCCGCCAACCTTGGAATGGGGCGGTAATTCCCCTTTCCGCCAAGGCGGTGCTGGTATTTTACCGGCATGAACCATGGCGCTAATAGCGGCATGGTTATCCGCCATCCGTGTAATGAGGCCCTCTATCTTGTTCTGTCAACCGCTTCCACTCCTCACTCAAAATCCCACTCCACCCTTCACCTGGAAATGCCACCACCTCCATATCTTCCTCCCCTTCATCCAGTCGCCCATCATCTGGTAACGGCAGTCGTGACAGGAAATCAGCCTTCACATTTCTGGCTCTAGGCACATACTCCATCTTATACACATATTTGTGAAGTTTAGAAGCCAACCGAGGTGTGGCTTTACCAGCAGCTCCCACTTTTAATATCTTCAACAAAGGCTTGTGATCCATTCTTATAATAAATGCTGTGCCCCATCAATAAGACTTAAAATGTTGCACGGGCCACACGCATGCAAGAGCTTCTCGTTCTTTTACTGAATATTGACGTTCAGTATGCTGCAACGTGTGTGAGGCAAATGCCACTATATGCTCCGCTCCCACGATCATTTGCCCCAACACAGCACCCAATCCGCACGCGCTTGCATCTACTGTTACAACACAAGGTATGCCTTCTCGGAACTGTATAATAGAAGGGACTCAAGGGACCTGCACTACCTTCTAGGGTGCATTGCCTACACTTGCCCCAGACTCATCATTACACAATCCTCATCTTAACGTGAAAGGCATTAATCTGTTTATTGCAGTTCAGGGGGAAACAACAATTTGTTACTAACTTTTTTTGTTGAAAAAAAGACAAATTTGCATATTACAAATATATATAAAAGTACTTTAAACATACAAAAACCCCCCACCATTCGTGACATGTCAGCCTTAGTGACTTATTCTTTAAAAAATATATTTAATACATTCTTTTTCAGGACTGTTTCATTACTTGTCCTTTTTAGGACTGTTTTAATGCTTGTGCTTCTAAAAAATTAAATAAACAATTTTTAACTGTGTTTATAACAAATGGTTGTTTTCCCCGAACTGCAATAAACATATTAATGCCTTTCACTTTAAAATGAGGATTATGTCTTCTTGGAACACCTTCAACAATGGAGCTTGTAAAAAGCACTCTGTAATTCTGTGAAAACCTTTCTCTCTCACCTCATTTCACTCATACTTCACCCCTTTGCCTAGCAACTCTCTCAAAGGCTCTACCAATGTGGCATAACCAGAAACAAAACTTGCAAAATAGTTGCTCAAACTCATAAGCGATAGCAACTCCTCTTTGTCTTGTGGCCTTGGCGCTGGCTTAATAGGCTTGACCTATCTTTCTCTTGCTTTTACCCCTTTAGCTTAGATCACATGACCCAGAAAGTCCACTGACGCTTTAAAAATAAACATTTTTCCCCCTGTAATGTCATCCCCATTTCCTTCAACCTCGTTCAGACCTCACACAAAATCCTATTATGTTCTTCCTCATTTTGTCCAAATAATAGCAAATCATCTTGGAAAGCTACCAGCCCCTTCATGCTCTTGAACATCTCATGCATCACTCGCTGAAACACTGATGAAGCCGACGCCAGTCCAAATGGCATCCACTTGAACTGAAATGCCCCTTCAGGTGTCACAAAAGTGGTCAGCGGCCTAGAGTCAAGTGTAATAGTATCTTGTGGTGTGCTGCTCTTAAGTCAAGTGTTGAAAAACATTTTACATTCGTCACCTTGGTTAGCAAATCTTCTAGCTTTGGCAATGGGTGACAGTTCACCTAGATTGCTGCATTTAGCCCCCTTAGAGCCACACACAACCGAATGTCTCAAATTTTCTTCCTTGCCACCACAACTGGTGATAACCATATAGATGACTCTAAAGGTTCAATTATCTGTCCCTTCACCATGCAGTCCAAATGAGCTGCGAGTTCTTCCAACAATCTAAAGGTCACTGCACAAACCCCTTGCCTCGTTTGCACTGCGCCTTTCCTCAATCTGATATGTTGTACAAAACCCCTTAGACTGCCAAGCCTGTCTTCAAAAACGGCTTTGTGATCCTGCAAGATCCTTTCCAAATCGTGTCCCTGAGTCAGTGAAAATACTTGCTCATCACTGCAAGAGTTCAGGACCATCTTCAACGGAGCTTGTGTTCCCTAAACCAGCACACTTATCCCTTTGCGCACCATGTGAATTTGACCTTCAGCGAATCGTCCTTTGAACTCTGATTCGCTGTGAAAATATCCTTGCAAGGTTATCCTTTTGCCTTCAAACTGTTCAGGGCTAATATGTGCTCTCATCAGCCTCATGTGGCCAAACAAACGACTGTGAATCTCTTGAGAGATTATACCCACTGTGGTGCTGGAGTCTGCTCCCAGATCTACATATTTGCCACAGATTTTGACATTACACTGTGGTAACCTTCCTTTTTTCTTTACTGCTTCGCTGATCCAACCATTAGCACTATGTTCTCTGCATTCAGTTGTCTTCCATTTCATCTTCTGCCACAAAATCCACATGGCCTTCCCTGGCCAGGTGGCACGTCTTTGCAAAATGGCAAATGCATTTGCATATGCTACATTCTTTGCCCACTGCTGGACACATCCTGCTTGAGGATATGTGTCCAATGCCCCCACCTCAGTAGCATGTCCTGGTGTCTTGCATGATACCACTTTCCTCTCTTTTCTCGCCAATTCCCCCTCTGCTGGCACTCTTACTGCTTTCTCACCTACAAATGAACACCATTTGGTGTTGCTGCTTTGTATGTCCCAAATCTTTACACTGCTTGCGGATACATCCCTACTTTTCACCTTATATATTGCCTGGGCCAGTTTCAGGTCCCTACAGCTCAATAGCCTCGCCTGCATCCTTTTACTGTTGCATTGCACAACAATGTGGCCTCTTATGTGCTGATCAACTAACTGACCAACTTCGCAGTCTGCAGCCAATAGTCACACTTCAGCCACATATTCCTCAATTGACTCATCCTCGCCTTGTTGCTGAATATAGAACTGGTGCCTTTCTAGTATGACATTTGTCTCTTTGAAGCATGAGCATGGCCTCCTAATACTGATTGGTGTCCTCACCACCTAGTCCCACCATGAGCAGGTGATGAAAAACTGTCAGGGCTTCCAAACCAGTGCATGTATTACCAAAGCAGCTTTCTTCTCAGGTTTGTAAGTGCCTCGATCTGGGGCTGCTAAACATGTCTCAAACGTCCTGATCCACACACCCCTATTTCACAGCAGACTTGCGGGTGTTGCCAAAAACGGTGGCAGCGGCTGGGCTTGCTCGTGGCTGGCAATTGTGAAACAATTCCACAATTAATCTTGTAGTAATCCACTTTTATGGTGTATGGGCGCCCTCGTGTGGCCAAAGTATATATTGCATAGACCTTTTTTTTCTCTTTACTCCAGTTTTCTTCACAACAGTAATCCCAGCATGCACCGCCCCACCAGTTTACTTCAATTCCAGGGCGGATGGGATTATTTGACCAGCTACTAGCCGAACACGCCTATTATCTGCCAGCACACGCTGCCCGACTTGCCTTGACTGCAAAGACCCACACACGACGTGGTCCCTCGTCGCCACAACGTAGCAGTGATAAACAACATACACGTAGTATGTTCAGAATCCTTTATTAAGGCCCTGTCATCAGACTCAATTGCAGCAGCCTCTATCTCCTACCGTCACTCTCCCCATACCAAATGTTTTATTCCCTGTGTTCCATGGCGGGCGGAACTTTCGTGTGCCTCATGCCATGGAAATGTACATCTTAATACTCTCCCAATCACAGTGAGGACCTTACTGCAAAATACTGATGCCCTAGAGGTCAATCCCCACAATTTAACTGCACTGTATACCTAAGGCAAGATTATGCAGCTTTACAATTACAGTGAATCCCTGATCACATAGAATATTGGAGTGCTAAGGGGCCCCTGGATAAAGCATGTTTGGGCAAAAAGACTACTCCTTCCCCATATTTTAAAATACACATTGGAATGTTAGCGGGCCACTGTAAATAATGAATCAGCAGAGGGTCTGACCAAGTGTTACAAAGCCTAGTTTTCCTCCAACGTCGTGCATCATTGCTCAGTGTCTACCTTAGCCAACCCTCAACCATGACAATGCTCCCTCCAAGATTAAAAACACTTTCTTTAAGTGTTTTATTTTGTATATAGGAGGTTTTTACGGTCTTGCAATGCCTATATTTGCAATACAGCCCAGGGAAAGAAGGCTGTAACAGGTGTTAGTACCCGGCGAGAGTCAAGCAGAATGCAACACGCATTCTGATTGGCTCTCGCCGGGTCCTTACCTGGCCGAGAATCCTTTGTTTCTCGGCCGGGATTCCAGCTGCCTATTCCTCGGCAGGGGGCTTGGCAGCCCCTCAGCCAATGAGGAGGCTGGAAGCGGGGCCATCCCCGCTCCGAGCTTCCCTGCGGCTGAAAGGCTGCCTTCGCCCCACGCCGGGGACTCGGGTAAGGCTTTTTTAAAATTACTTTTCCTCCCTCCTCCCTCCTCCCTCCTCCCCCCACTTACCTTCTTGCTCCTGCGTCCCCGGTGGGGGGCGATGGCAGCCTCTAGCTGTGTGGAGACTCGGAGCGGGGCCACCCCCGCTCCGCGCCTCCACACGGCTGGAGGCTTCCCTTGCCGGGGACGCATTTACGTTTTTTTTTTTCTTTACTCTTTTCCCCGTTCCACTCCCGCCCTCCCAACCTCACTTACCTTTGTTTTGATCCTTTTTCGGGAGCGGACGCGCTGGGAACACTTGTGTTCCCAGCGCATCCACACCCGATGACCACCATGGAAAGGGAAAACGGACTCTGTTTTCCCTTTCCCGGCAGCCATTTCCTTGGTCGTTTTTTTTTGTTTCTGTCCCGAAACGCCGCAGCGTTTCAGGACAGAAAAAAATGCTTTTAGTGCCCCGGTCACGCACATAATTCAGGCCAGGGTACTAATAGCAATATGACCCTCGCAGTGGGGGCATTACCCATTCAGGTAATGCCCCGAGGCCTTTGCTCAGGCCTATAACTATGGGCCCCGGGGCATTAGCTGAGTCAGTAATTCCCCCGCCGCTCGGGTCATATTGCTTAATTATCATCCCTTGCCCTCACTGTAAGCCGTCGGCTTCGCCTCTGGCTTATAACTCGTGTGGGCCAATAACACCTGTTACTGCAGGGCCCCAGCCCCCATGAGCTGCAATGCCTCATAATCAACCTTCCATTAGATCAGAAGGTAAAGAGGTAAAGACAGTGTTTTAAGTAGTATGCAAACTCCAGCCGGGCCGCTTACTTGTGGGGGTGGGAGGGTCGGAGGGGGAGGGCCTGGCAGGGGCACGTGCTGCAATAAGGAGTCAACACCTCCCCGACCTAAATGCTGCCTTTAGGCCATGCCCCTTTTTGGCCCTGGCTTGATTTTGCAAAAAGGCCTGTGGCCTAACAGGCTGCATTCAGGTCAGGGAAGTGTTGCTTCAACATTCTGGCGGCCACCCCCTGCCAGGCGCCCCTTTGCATTGATCATCACCCTCGTACCTGGGGTGCAAGGATGATGATCCTTGCATCTCTAGTTAGAGGCGGCATGGCATGGGTAAAAGGGGGTCTGCGCCACAAAGGAAGAAAAGGCTAGGCATTTTTTCTAAAGCCTGAATCTCTCGCGTAAACACGAGAGCTACATGCTTTTGAAAAAATGCATTAGCTTCTAGTGGGCTGGGGTCAACATGGGACACTAGGGAGCCCTGGCAGGGCCTGTCTCCTACACAATTCCGGGGAGTGCCTGGTCTCTGCCCCGGCTAGCCCCGGCCCACTTAAAGCCCTGGCTAAAGGATTAACTACAGTTACAGCAAGGTCCCAGACGATGTGGAATCTTATGGATTAATCTTCAGTTTTCATCTGCACTCCGGCGGAGCATTACATATATCAATAGGGTATGACGTCATTTCATTGCCGGATGTTTTTTCGTGAGGGTTTTTGCCATAGATTTATTTTCGAAAAAAATCATCAAATTTTTGGGGGGGTTTAAAAAATTATATAAATTGGGTGTGGGTGTACGGGGATATGTTTTATAAACGTACCTGAATTCATTCGACTAGGCTCCTGCCGATTCCTTACAACAAATGGGTCCAGGGGCGATATCAGAGGCATTACGATGCACTCATCTAACATTATTAAAAACCATGGGAAAATCAAACATTCCTCTGGGAGGTGATCTTGGCATGAAGTTATGTTTGACTTATAGCAGTAAGAACTCAGATAATCCGAGGCCCCGCCAGAACTAAACACAAGTTCCCTTCGCTCGCACTTGCTGGGGTTGAGTACAGTGATTTGGGGATGTCTCCTGAGGAGCCTAAAGGAAGATTTGTCTCCCTTTGGACCACTTCTACATTGACCTGCTGCAGGAGGTTCAGCCACACCTGTTGCTGTTGGGCTTATGGTAGGGAGTCAGGAAAGATTCTAAGTGATCCGGCTGCGACTGACTTTGCCGCGGCCGGAAAGTTCGCATGAGAAAGGTGCGAACTACCAAAAGTTTGCACCTTTCTCATGCGGACACACTTACATACTATGGGGGTGGAGGGGGACACCCCTGCAGCCTCCGTTATTTATTTATTCATTTCTTTTTTGCGGTGTGCCCCACAACACTCCGCTCACTATGCCACACACTTACCTGCAATGCTACCACCAAAGGTTCGAACTTTTGGTGTTTGAACCTTTGGTGGTAGCATTTTTCGGTCGTTTTGTACGGTCGGACCTTTTTTTTTCAGTCCGATCATATAAAACCGTCAGGAAAGGACCCAGTGAGTCAGACACTGTATTGGGAGGTGGCTACCACCGCGTCTCGACATTGTCAGACTACAATACATCTGTTTCCACTGGGCATGATAGCAGGGAGTTAGGCAGAGGTAATGTGGATCGTGGTGCCATGTTGAGAGGTCTCCAGGGCCACTAAAATGACCTCTAATTACCAGTCTGCGATCCAGCAACCCCTGCCCCTCCCAGCCTTGGTGGCATGAAGTTATGCCGGGATAGTGTTGGTTATAGCTCTGTGTGGCAGTAGCCCATGACCACTCTTACGCTTATTTGTCTTGCAAATATGTTTATTTGGACAGAAGGCATGTAATAATAGGGAAATACAATAGCATTATGTCAAACGGACGGTCTGCAATGCAACTGGCTTTGCTGGGCTTGATAGCAGGTAGCCAGGACAGCACAGTGTGGATCTGAATGCTATATACACCTATGCCATCACATTGCCCCTCGCTCCACCTGACTTCCTCGACGCACCCTGTCCTTCTTCCACGCCACCCGGTACAGCTATACCCAGTGCTTTAAGTGGGCCGGGGCCTGCCGGGGCCGGGCCCCGGCAGTCTCCAAAAAGTGGGGCTGAGCCGGGGCCCTGCCGGGGCCCCCCGTCCTCACCACGCCATGACGCATTATCCCGCCGCAGCCACGACGGGAGATGCGCCCGCCACTTTAACGTCAGGCAAGCTGACAGAAGTGCCAGCCAGGCACAGCGTTGCTGTGACTGGCTGGCACTTCCGTCAGTCACTGTAACTTTCTCTGATGACCCCTCATCTGAGGGGCCATCAGAGGAAGCTAGAGTCCCTTAGTTTTCCCTCGCCAGGTCACTGACCCTCAGCGAACCCGCGGGCTCCGTGATCTAATCTGCAGATTAGATCACGGAGCCCGCGGGTTCGCAGAGGGTGAAAGACACCTCAGGCTCTGTGATCTCTGCTCTAAGCAGAGATCACTGAGCCCGAGGCGCCTTTCTGCTTTGGCAAGGCTTTATAAAAGATGCCTTCAACTGTGTACGTTTAAGCCATCTTTTATAAACGTAGACATATTTCTATGTTTATAACAGACGGCTTGAATCGTACACAATTCAAGGCATCTTTTATATAGCTTTGTCGACGGACAAAGCCACCTTGGGTTTTGTCCGTCCTCAACGCTTTATAAAAGATGGCTACGTTTCAAGCCGTCTTTTATAAACATAGACATATGTTACAAATGTCTATGTTTTTAAAAGGCAGCTTGAAAAGTACACAAACCATAGTAAGGTAAGCACACAAGTGTGCGTAACTTACTATGGTTTGTGCACTTACAAGCCACCTTGTATAAACATAGAAATATGTAACATTGCTATGTATATAAAAGAAGGCCTGAAAAATCACAAACCATAGTAGTACGCAAACAAATATTTAAATGCTCAAATACATTTATATATTTGTTTGCGCACCTTACTATGATTTGTGCACTTTTAGGCCACGCCCGCAATGGAAGCCACGCCCCCGAACGAGGGCCCCCCCTCAATTTTTTACCCCACTTAAAGCACTGGCTATACCCCTCCTGTATGCTCTGTTCCTACCACCTGCTGTATATCTATTCTGTTACCTCTGAAAAGCGCTCCGTTATGCATCTGCACTGCTGTATACCTCTGGAACTGTATACCTCTGTTAAGCGCTCCGTTATGTATCTGCACTGCTGTATACCTCTGGAACTGTATACCTCTGTTAAGTGCTCCGTTATGTATCTGCACTGCTGCATACCTCTGTAAAGCGCTCCGTTATGTGTTTGAACTGATGTATACCTCTGTAAAGTGCTCCGTTATGTATCTGTATTGTTGTATACCTCTGTAAACCACTCAGTTGCTTCTCAGAGCTGGTCCGTGCTCAATAAATAACATAACAATGATATTAATAATAATATATTGAAAGCAACCCAGGGCCGCCAGCACGATCATAATTATTTAATTTTCAGTCAGCGTGAGTCAGGCGTGGCTAGCATGAGCTAAGGTGCGGTATGGGAGGTGGCCATGACCACTATTATTCTTCTCAAGTGGTCAAAAAATGTCAGCTCCTGCCAGTCTGGCTGGACTTTCTGGATGGATGATGTGGGTCATGGAAGTGGCCACTACTGCTATTAAATTTCTCAAATTCTGCATCCAAAGGCATTCCTGCACCTTCTGGGCATGGTAGCCGGGTTTGAGGCATGGTAGTAAGCGTCCTGGCACGGAATCATGAGGCACATTTTAACTCCTGTGGTGCTTGCCACTATTTTCCGCCACTCCTTCTCATAGTGCTTTTGAGAAAGGAGAGGCGGCACAGATATCAAGGATTAAGAAGAAAATGAAGGAACGCCAGAGACTGCTCTCATACCAATCACTGGTTATCCACGGCATACGTTGGTGGTCCGTGCTCTTTCATAGTGAGCAGGGAGCTTCGGTACAGGGATGCGCTTCCAATCTAGGAGTTATGTGAAGCCCAGGACCACTGCTAACGCTTCACGGTTCTGTTTTTCACTCTCCCTTTTATGTTCAAGTAGAGTCATCAGTGACTCATCTGCTCCTTTCCCGGACTCCCTGTGGAACCGGCTCCTAGGAGTCCACCACCGCGTTGCAGGAGTCCTTATGTGGTGTTAACAGATGAACTTTCTCCTCTTATTTCTGCTTGCAGCTGAGTTCCATGCTAGACCCAATAGGAGCCTTGTTCCTGGTCTATAGTGGTACCTGTTTTATAAAAGGATGTTGACTGTGCCCGGTACCTTTTTCTGCCTTCTCTGATCTCTGTTGCCCCTCTCAGTGCTGCTAGGAGGGGAATCGGAGGAAAAGTTAGGAAAATTAAGAATTGGACGATTGGATACGTAGCCTTATTGATTCCGTGAATCAAAAAGCTATCACCCCAGACTATACCGAGTTCCTATGGTATTGGTCCAGGAGAGGCAATCTTCAGCAGTGATTAGCGAGCGAACGCCATCTTTACCGTTACTAAACAGAGGCAATAAGGTGTGTTCGTTCTTCTTAGGCTCTGCAGGGCCTTAAAGAGAATTCCGTTGAGTTTAGTCTCAAACCCTGGAGGTATTTTGAGTCATTGGACCTGATAAACGTTTTATATGTGTCCTATTACGAGCACTCTGCCGTCAACGACATATATCCACAGTCTCCTATGTGAAGGAAATAGGGTCAATCATAGAAGGACTAACTTCTGTCCTCTTTATGAGATTATGCATAGTGTTACTATTCTTTAAATTATCAGTCACCTGGTCCGAACAGAATTTGGTAGGTGGAGATGTTCTATTAAGCAGCGTCTGATATTGGGTCTGGACCCTGCGCTATTTAGAGTGATTCTGACATTATTCCTGTACCGGAATTTTGAAAGGTGAAGCTTTTTAGGAGCAGAAATGCCCCCGTGCATTTCTTCTCGATGAGTATTACGGGATCTGGGCCTGGATTGGTTCTCATATCCCCATTTTGGTTGTATGAAATCTTCCTGTTTTGGGATTTGCTCCGGCATTCCTATGTGGGGTCCTGTCTAGGTTTTTTTCATACGAAGCATCTCATGCTCCTTTACTCATCCTGGTGTGGGGTCTTCAGGAAGAGTTTTATGCAGGCTCTGGACCGAGCCCTCCCTCGTCTTTGTCTCCCTTTTACACTTCCTCCCACTCCTCTGCCCAGAAGGTTCCGGAAGATGTTTTACTTTATAGCATTTGTTACTTGAGTGTAAACAAGGAATATAACTTTAGGTGCTTCTGATGATGGTGATCATCCAGCTTTTGGCATACCTCAGCAGTCGCTACAAGGACGAGGAAGAGGGGCCTGAAGGTAATGTCTGGATTACTGCATGTGATCTACATTACTCCTAGCTACATGCATCCTCGTCACAGTACTTACACCCACCTCTCCTGCCCTAATCATAAGGATGATCGTCCATTGGTGTTTTGGGTCATTTCAAGAGGATTCTGGGTAATGGACGTAGTTCGTACTACCTACACAAGAGAAAGGGTGGGGTGTATATATATATATATAATTCTGCATTGCCTATCTGGCTCAACACTGAAGCTGAATTCCCAGTGGTGGCTACTGGGTGGCTGTGTACTGTGCGTGGCTTGGCTGAAATAGCTAATTCGGCTTTCTTTCACATCTCGGGTGGAACAGTTTTTTTAAAGCAAGCCTTTTAAACTCACCAAAAATGTGCTGGTGTTTATGTATAAAGTTCCGCCTGGTTGGTATACTGCTCCAGAAATAAGCACTGTGACGAGAAAGAATAGGACTAGGAATAATGGAGATTTGCTTTGTTTCGTAGCATATCTGCCAAATGATGATCAGAGAAGATATAAATCTATTTCACAAAAAACAATTGGATTAAAGTATGGACCAATGAAACGTTTCTTCAGTATTAGGCACACATTTAAGTTCTCTCACTTGTTGTCAAAGGAAAAAGAGTTCAGGTTTTTGGGCAGTGAAATATCAGAAACCCTTTCTTCAGAGAGACTCAAGAGACCACACAGATCTCTGCGTTGTAGTGTTCACATGTGTTTCTGGGTTTGCCTCACTTTCTAAGTAAACCTCACTTTCAGTGTTCTTCGAACTGTGGGGCTGGCCCCACTAGGGGGGGAGCCAAGGATGTCCAGGCTCTGCAAAAAAGGAGTACGGTGACTGCTTTTAATGAAGCAGATATGGCACATGGGGGCCCAGCAGCAGTGTTTTAACTCAAGGGGGGGGGGGGGGGGGGGAGGGTTAGCAACAGTGTTCTACTCAAGGGGGGGCTCAGAATTGAAAAGTTTGAATAGCACCGCAAGTAATCCAAGCCTTCACGCCACTTTGCCTGTCTGTTATTCGCTGCTGTCACTGTCTGTAAGTGCTGAGTCCAGCAGCGTGTGTGTTAAAGTAGATGGGGCCCCCTTGTGTCGTGAGTCAGCACTGTCCATGCCTACAAGAAAAACACGAGTAGCGCTATCTGTAGTTATAATCCTTTATAATGAAGGCTGGGGCCCCTAGGCGGGCATTCGAATGGGTTACATTACATTCCTTGCAACGAGGTCTCGCGGTGCTTTGCATGCTTCACTTCGGTGGCCGAACGTGTCTGTGGGTAGAAGGTCACTCTAGACAATCTTCTCACACGAAGTGACAGGTGTGAAGTGCCAAGATCGAAGGGGCAGGTGTGAAGTGCCGAGAGTGAAGTGGCAGGTGTGAAGTGCCAAGAGTGAAGCGGCAGGTGTGAAGTGCCAAGAGTAAAGTGGCAGGTGAAGTGGCAGGCGTGCAGTGCCACTGCACAGCTCGGCGCACAGCCTCTCTCTTAACTGGCTTCAGCTAGTCCTTTCTCATGAATGGAAGGCGAGAGAGTCCGTAGAAAGTCAATGCAGCCAATCACTCCGAAAGGGCGGCGGCGCTGGGGGAAGTCAGTCACGTGTTAGCGCCAGGATGTTTTGCTGGTAGTGTTGTGATCATTTAACACTTCAGGGAGGATTTCGGATAAGTAGATTCTTAGGGCTAACTGAAGTAACTTTAACATGGGGTTTTCGTAGCTGTTTACAGTACATATAGTAATCAGTGTTCCAATAACATGTCAGTGGAAGCTCTGGGCAAGAGTCCGTGAGGGCTCAACAGATGCCACGAGAAAGCTTCCAGGTCAGCGGCTACTTCTCTGGAGGTATCGTGCTGGGGGAAAGACAGTCAGTCACATGTAAGTCACTGAGGCCAAGTCCGGGGTTCATCGATTAGCCGCAGTATCAACGCATGATAACATAACACTGCATATCCCACCAGTACCTCTGAAAATCTGCTTCGGCTGTGACTGAGCTGAACACAACAGATGGACAGTGTTGCCTGGGATCGGGCGGAAGAAACACGCACACGCTCGGAGGGGTGATTCACTCAACTTTCTTTATTCAAGTCCTAAATGTAACTGGTGCCAACCGCGCCTCGCTTGCACAACTTCTCCCAAACTCCCACGTCATCTCGTCCGCCCCTTGGTGGGCGGGGCCTGTCTTGGCAATACGGTGGCCGGCAACACCACCCCCGGACAAATGTCTTATTAACATTCTTCGACCAGTCGTGCTGGTCTTTTAATGACCCGCTGTGGTCTCTCGTGACGGATCTGTGCTTCTCCTTCATTTCGGGCATCCTCGCCGTGATACGTTCTGCTGACATCTTCCTTAGGCAGGATCCACAAATCGTCTCATGGGACCCTTGGCTCTGGGGTGCTGGGTCTCAGGGGAAATTCACTCTCTTCTCTTTTGAGGTAGTGTTTGAATTGTTGGCAGTTAGCCTTGTCATGGTCTTGTGCCGTCACCATTGTTTCTTTTACTGCTGTGACTCTCATGGGGCTCGGAGAAAATCGAGGGTCTATCTTTTGTATCACGGGTTGCTGTACCAACACCTCGTCTCCGACCTGAAAGTCCTTTGGCGTTGCCTTACGCCTTGTGTCAGTGTCTTGCGTCGCCCTCTCTTTTCCTTCACCGCCCCGCTGTAGTATTTCAACGTCTGGGGTCTCTGTAGTTGACGGGTTTCGTGGGATGCGTGTGTGTACTTCATACCGGACCATAAATTCGGCGGGCGCTTTGTTCGTGGCTTCGTGTGGCGTGTTTCTGTAGTCTCTGAGGAGTCGGCACACTGCTTGCTGTGGTTTGATTGCTTCAATGTGGGCTCTCTGGGTTGTTTTCTTTATTGATGCCATGAATCGTTCCGTTTTCCCGTTTGCTTGCCGGTATCGAGGTGTGATTTTCATGTGTTTGAAACCTAGATGTTTTGCCAGCGCTGCAAATTCATATGCACAGAAAGGTGGCACATTGGCCGACTTGATCACTCAGAGAATTCCCCATTCACTGAGCACTTCCTCCAGTACTGCGGCCACTTGGGGAAAAGCTGTAGTGGCTAGCTTTTTCACTATAGGGAATCGCGAGTATTCGTCGATCAGGAGTAAGAAATATTCACCTGACTCTGTTGGTCCATTAACGTCTGTGGCCACTCTTTCCCAGGGGCGGTCTGGTATTTGCGTATGTTGAAGGGGAGCAGGAGGTTCTGCTGGCAATGTGCACTGGCAGGCATGACAGTTCTTTACCCATTCATCCACTGCGGCGTCCAGGAATGGGAACCAGACGTGACATCTCAGTTGTTTTTTTGTATTTTCAGCTCCTCGGTGTCCTTCATATGCGGTGCGGACGACCTCTTTTCTCAGGGAAGCTGGGATGACGATGCGGCAGCCCCTGAGTAGAATGTTGTGGTCTTTTACAGCTAATTCATTGTGTATTCTCGCTAGTCTCTCAATTTCTTCTCTGCACGCCCCCGGGTGAGCCAGCATTGCACGTTGGTGGTCTCTCCATTTATTGGTCGGCGTCAGGCTGATGGCGAGTGAGGTAGTGGGGTCCGCAGCGGATGCTGCAGCGACCATGTCCATTGAGAGCGCAGGTGGTAGTGAGTTTGCCGCTACATAGTTGACGTATGCGACATCCCCTCTTCGTGTCAGTGGGGCCCCCACTGGATGTCGTGACAGGTAGTCTGCAGGATTTAAGTCGCCTCCGGGTCGGTGGATGATATCGTAATCATATTCTTGAAGGCGGAAGCCCCATCGTTCTATTCTCGGAGGCATCTTGGTGTGTGGATTGCCAAATAGTGATAGCAACGCCTGGTGGTCTGTTATCAGGGTAATTTTTTTCCAATAAGAAAGTTGTGAAAGTGTTCACATGCCCAGACTGCGGCTAGGCTTTCTTTTTTCGGCCTGGGAATAGGCTGTTTCTGGGGTGGACAGTGCTCTGCTTGCGTATGCTACCACATGTCTGGGGTTCACATCTGCACCGCTCGTCTGTGCTAGAATTGTGCCCAAGCCAACTGGACTTGCATCCACTATCACTTCCGTGTGCCAGGTCGGGTTGAAGTAGGCCAGGCGATGGGCTTCCGTGAGGGCTTGCTTGATGTTGAATGCGCTTTGGCACTCTGGTGTCCTGTCGAACGTGGCTTCCTTCTGCAGGAGTTTCCTGAGTGGTTCTGTGAGTGATGCGTAATGCGGTATGTACCTGGCACAGTACCCAGACATTCCTAGGAAGGAGCGGACATCAACGGTCTGTCGTGGTTCTCTGAGTTTTGTGATGGTGTCCACTTTTTCGGGGTCAGGCATCATCCCGTTACTGGAAAAGATGTGTCCAAAAATTTGAGCCTTGACTTGCTGAACCTGCATTTTTCGATGTGGAGCCTGAGGCCAGCGGCTTTTACTGCCTCACAGGTGGCAAAGAGGGCGGCGTCATGGGCTTCCTTTGACAAGACAAAAATGAGGATGTCGTCGCTGTAGTTTAGGGCTACTCGTATTGGCCTGATGATTTGTTGCACCGCCTCCTGCAAGATTTCTGCGGCTGAGGAGGTGCCAAAATTTAGTCTGCAGTATCTGAATAGACCGTCGTGGGTCGCGAAGTTCGTTATTGCCCTGGAGTCAGGGTGTAATTCCAGTTGGTGGTAGCCCTGGATTAGAATGAGTTTGGAGAACATGCAGGCATTGTTTAATTGAGCTATCATGTCCTCGATGCATGGCCCCGGGTGTCTCTCGCGTTGGATGGTGCTGTTGGCTACCCCCATGTCGACACACAGGTGTAGCCTGCCCCCTTCTTTTGGTACGATGACAAGGGGGAAACCCATGGTGTTGGTCCTGTCGCTGGTTCGATAATGCCGTCGGAGAGTAGTTGCTCAAGTTCTCGTGACACTGCTTCCTGGAGGTGAAATTCAACTCTCCTTGGGTGTTGTGGCACTGGTCGCACGTTGGGGTCTATGTGTAGTTTGATTGGGGGACCCTTGAGTTTGCCCAGGCCGGAGCATATGTTTGGACATTTTTGCATGATGTCTGCTTTTGAGATTAGGTTTTGAGGTTGCTCATGGAGAATCGTCCTGACCTGTTCCTTTGACTCCTGGCGGATCATGGTGGAGGTGATGGTGTCCCCAGCTCTCAGGTGGATCTCGACCAAACCTAGACGAGAGGCAGTGTGGCAGCTGAGGAGGCATCTCCCTTTGGTGAGAGATCGAATAACATGAATGGTGGTGTCTACTTGACGTCCATTTAGGAGGAAACGGTGCGTGAAATGTCCAATTGTCTGTAGGGGTGTAGCTGCACCCCACTGGAAGATTCTGGAGTGTGAGGGCTCGAGCATTGGTGGATTTGGAATTCTCAGGTACTCTTGTTCGCCCATAATGTTCACGGTAGCGCCTGAGTCTACCATGAAGTGAAATAGACAGTTTTCCATTTTGATTGGAATTTTCAGGCCTTCTCTGGCTTCTTCATTGTCAAGTACGAGGTTGACGTACTCGTCTTGGTTGTGTGGGTCGGAAAACATGTTGTATACAGTTGCTGGGGGATCCTGGTAGTATGTGTCCTCACCATCTCCTTCCGGTGGGTTGTCATATTCGTCTGTTAGGTATTGTGGTCGGGCTGTGTATTCAGGCATGTGTGGGTATTTGTGATCTTGATATTTGTCAACAGCTCTTACATATCGCCGTTGGTTCTGTTGGTAGTATCTTTGCGATCTGTATTGGGGAGGTGTTGGGCGGAATGGAATTCTGACCGGTGCTTGGGGTGGTATTGTGGGGAACGGCTTCCCTTCTCTACATACTGATTGAAATGTCCTTCTCTCCCGCAGTTTGTGCAGCTTTGTGACAATGCTGGGCAGGATCCTCAGTGTGGAAATGCCATGCCGCAACGGTAGCATTGCCTCTGTTGGCGTGGTATTGGCTGGACTGTATGGGTATGGACTTTTGTCGCTCTGGCGAGGTGGTTGGACAGCGGCTACGAGTTCAGCCGTATCTTGTTTTGGGTTGCTGGTGCCGGTCATGGACGCGGCTTGTGCTTCGACTCTTTTGAAGATGCGAGCGAGCTGACTTCGGGGGTGGTGAGTGGTTTCTTGAACAACTGCTTTTTGAATACAGGCGATAGGCAGCCTTCTATGACTCTAAGGCGTATTGCTTCGTCAAGAGAAAATGCAACAAATTGGCAGTGTGCTCCTTTCACTCTTAAGCGGGTTATGAATTCATCCACTGTCTCTTGTGGTTTTTGAGAACATTGGTTGAAGAGGTATCTTTCATAGTCGCGATTCGGTTCGATTATGAGTAGTTTGTCGAGGGCTTTGATTAATGCTGCAAAGTCGATTTTTTCAGCTGTTGGGATTGTCTTAACAATGGTCTTTATCTCCCCCCAACAGGTTAAGGAAGATGTCTCTTATGTGGGGAGAGTCGCCGTCTCCCGACCCTCTCACGAAGTGCTGGAAGTCTTCCATCCACTCAGTCCACCTTGGCCCCTTCGTGGCTTGCGGTGTCGTGGTGAACGGTGGTGGCCTCCATAGCTGGATGGACTTGGCTGTGCAGGCTGGCTGGGGTGATGCAGAATTGCTCATCTTGGGGGTTGTCTGGCCCTTGTAGTACTAGGGTGTGAGGGTCACCCCTGGGCGTAGGGTATTGGTGTCAACTCACCCTCCTGGATGGGCCCTCAAAATGGGGGCATGGCCGTGTGTCCGTTGGGTGGGAACCACGTGGGCCTTTTGGGTCAAGGTGTATTGGGCCTTGTATACTGATGCAGGACAAAGTTCTTTTATATACAGGAGTGGAGATTCTAGCGCATGTGAATGAGGAGGGCCTGGAATCCACTCACTGTTGGTAGCACACGTGTTGCTGGAGTTAGATGCCTTGGCGTTCCGAGGGGGGCTGGCCGTTCTCCTGTGGTGTGCATTGGCCGTTATATCAGGGCTGCGTGTATGGCTTGGGCCACCGTAGATCTGGAACTAGATTGGGTGCGTGTCAGCACGTAGCGAGGCAGGGTTGCCAGCGCTGTCGGGAGATGGGGAAACCTGGGCGGACTGCCCAATCAGGAGTGTGCGCACAGCTGGGTCGCTGGCGCGAGCATGAGAAGGCGGAGGATGGGCGAACCGCCCGAAGTCGTAGTGTGCACTCGGGAGGTTCGCTGGCGTGATGAGGGGGAGGTGAGGAATGGGCGGACTGCCCAATGCCGGAGTGCGCGCCCAGCGGGAACGCTGGTGCCTGCAGGCCGAGGAGGAGACCTGGCGGGCTGACTGGGCCTGTCGTCTGCGCAGCGGGATCGCCATAATCAGTAGAAGGAGGAGGAGGAGGCGTGGCGGCCAGCAGAGTCCAATGAGTCAGGCGGATTGCCGACAGGGAGGACTCCAGCGTGTGTGAGGGCCAGTGTTGCCTGGGATCGGGCGGAAGAAACACGCACACGCTCTGAGGGTTGATTCACTCAACTTTCTTTATTCAAGTCCGAACTGTAACTGGTGCCAACTGCGCCTCGCTTGCACAACCTCCCCCCAACTCCCACGGCATCGCGCCTGCCCCTTGGTGGGTGAGGCCTGTCTTGGCAATACGGTGGCCAGCAACAGAGAGCGGGTTAGTGGTTTATTTAGAAAGTCTGAAACGGGTGGGGGAAGTGTCAGTCACAAAAAAGGCGAGTGGCTCTGAGATGACAGTAGTCATAGCGCATAGTGGGTCACATGACAAGACAGGTTGAGGTCCCTAAAAGGATGGCAGGGCTTAAGTGCCGTCAGTCACACAGCAAGCTCTGCTCCTCAGGATGGAACTAAAGCAGGGGTCAAAGTGGGCAGGAACTAAAGGGTATGGTGTGCCCTTACTTTTCAGGGCCATCCCTAATCATTCCCTTACCTTAATTTCCCCGGAGTAAGTCCAGGATGCAACTTTTGTTTTTTGTTGTGTTTTAAACTTCTCCACTTCTGGGGATTTGAAGCTGAGCCCTGCCAAGAAATAACAAGGCAGTGTAACATCTCACTGTGCCATCTTGCAGGTGCTGGAGTTCTGTTGTTTATTTCAATAGACGGCTTGGGTCATGAAACCCCTTCCCAAGCAGCCAAAAAGCCCAGCTCGGCATCTGCATATGAATTGCTGCAGGCACAGCTGTGTTTGCAGGAAATGGGCAGAGTGTGTGTGGCTATAGCCCTGGGCATGTGCCTTAAGAGGAGCAAATGGTGGGTGATTGGAAGGGGAGTCTGCATAAAGCTGTATGCTGTGGGGGACAATGACACACTAATCGGGGTAATTTAACTGCATTTTCTTTAACTGTTTTCTTCCTTTTTTATTTTTATTAATAAGCACACAGTTATATTACAAACTTTTGCCTTTCACAAGATCAAAATGTTAGCACTTTAACAAAGCCAAGAGACAATAAAACAGTTCTCAGGAGGGCCTTAACCCAGATTTCCTCCGAAAAGATCTACAACATCTTTAAGGCAATGGGCGACAAGGGTGCAATTCTCCCATAAATTGCCTTTCTCGCACATACCGTTATCCTTCAAAGTCTTCTCTTGGCTTGTCAATTTTTTGATTTCCACAGAGCTCTTCCAATTTATTTTACACAGTTTCTAATGAAGCCTGTTTGTTCCCTGGTTTTAATTTGGCCTTTACTTTTCATGAGGAGACATCATTGTGGCCTAAGATTCTGTTCAGATAAACACCCAGTGCTCTAGTGACTGCGTGGGACTGGGCACCGTACAAGGTTTCCCACCATGCATCAGCATTCACGTTGTGGACTTTGTTAATCTTTTTCAATAAGATGACCGTTCTTTCCTTCTTAAGCTTCCGACAAAACAAAGTCAGATGTCGGAGAGTTTCGGTCTTCAACTGACAAAATCGACATTTGTCATCCTTTGTCAGGCCATATCTAAATAGCAGTACATTGGTCATTAAGGTAGTCAACCTAAATCTAAGGATCGATCTTGCAATTTTGAACAGGGACATTTTTTAAGGTAATCATCTGTGATATTTGGGTTGCCCGTTAGGAACATTGATAGAGTGTGATGTTTCGATTCCAAGCGTTTTTTTTCCGACACAGTCCAATCAGCTGCCAACAAGGCTTCTTTTACCTTTTGGGGCTTCTCACACAGAGATTTGATGGAGAAGCCTAACTTATCCAATAAGGCTACGCAAGAGTCTTTCCACTGGTTTAGGGGCCTGAAGAACATGCCGTCTTCGTTCATTTTTAATATATAATATTGCGGTGGGCATATATCTCCTGATACTTTTCTGAACGTAGACAGAGATCTCCATTGGATCCGCACATACAAAGAATAAGTGCCCAGCTCCTGCCTTATTACCTCTATGGGAACTGCATTTGGGACATTTGGAAGTCGGACGACCCTCCTCCAATAACTACTTTCCAATTGATCCCATATATATTTTGGGAAGTTTAGACCTGTTTCCCCAGCATAGGTGACAGTGGAGACTACTTTCTGATTGAAGTAAGTAATCAGTGGTTGTAAAGAAAACTTTCCAAATGTTTTCTTTATTAATAGACCTTGCGCTGTGAGTTGTTTCATTTTGAAAAGAAGAGTTTCCTTCCACGGATGGTCTCCACTGTCGGCACTGATCGTGAGTTCTAGATATTTCGTCCTCGTTGTTATATTAAGGCTTGCCAGACCAAGAGACCAAATAAAATATCTTTTTCCTCTGGTTCTTGGTTTCTTTAGGACTAGTATCTCGGATTTTTTTATGTTGATTTTAAACCCATTTGCAGTCATGTATTCTTGAAGTGCGTCAAGCTTTTTCTGAAGACCTAGTGGGGTGCGATCAAGGAACGCTAGGTTACCAGCGTAGAGAAAATGTCCCACAGATGTTCCACTTATCATTGGAGAGCAGGATCTTGGGGGCTGTTAAGAAGGATTTCTGAACTCTGACCTGGAGGGGCAGAGGTTCAGAAGGCCACCCTAGTTTCTTGAAACAGGGTCACCTCTGGACAAGCCAGACCAAACAGGGTAGCTATGGCAGGCGGTCAAGACTAAGTCTCAGGAGGGGTGAGGGTGACTGAAAGACCTCAATGAGCACACAAAGCAAGGACACTTCCAAATTACTCCAGACAGGTGTTATATTAAAAATATAGACACATTTATTACAAGGCCTTTGTAACATAGACCATAGCAAAGAATCACAGTAACACTAAAGTAAACCAATACATCATTATCAACACAATTAATATACAAGACCAATAGGGGTCTAAGTGGTTAAAAGCACAAAATATGTAGACCACCTAGATGGGGAGGAAAACAGGCAGTGCAAGTAATCTTTAAGCTCCGTTCCACATTCAGAATACACCTAATTAAGAGGCAGTCCACGCCCTACGAAGAGAGGAGCCTTATGCTCAATAGTACCTGCATGCGCTGGTGCCAATGGACAAAATAGGGTCTCTTCAAGGGTCTCTAGCAGCTCAGGAAGGTGGATAAGGCGATGAAGAACAAGTTCCCACTATTCAAGCAGGACCTCCACTTGAGGGCAGAGGCAGTTTGAGAGTGCGGGATGGAGTCGCTATTTCGCAATAAATGGGCTCCTGCGCTAGGGGGCACCGGTTGGGGTAAGGACTACTCACCGGTCCCCGACGCAGGCAGACCCAAACTTCGCCAGTACAGTCCACTTCGCTGGCAGGTTCGAATGCGACAATCAGGACGTCTCGACACTGTGTAGTTTCCGAGATGCAGCGAGGATTCCCAAATGGGACAGTGGCGATTTCTCCACTCGGGGTGGAGGAATCAGCCCAATTCCACTGCAGCAGGCTTTAGAGGCAAGGGGGTCACAAATGCAGCGAACTTGCACGGGTCGTGGCCACAGCAGGGCAAAACGGTAACCACGTTTACTGCGGTCCGAGTGCACTAGTCTCACTTCAGACCTGGGAACGCCAAGTATACGAAATTCGGTGTGAGGAGGCCGTGGACACAGAGCTAGCAGTATACCAAGTATCAAGGGCCTCCTCAAAACAGTGGCGGTAACAGAGCAAACGTCCCGTGTAAGCTGGTCAGCCCACTGGTTGGCCCAGGGACACTTCCAAAGAGGCTTACTTGCAGGGTTTGTTGAAGGTGCCGAGAATAGTTGATCCCACTATTCCAATGGGTCGATGCGTCTTCGCAGACCTTCTAGGACGATCAGATGCAGAGGGGTCCCACGGGAGGACAGCGGGCTCAGGGTGCCAAACCTTCCAGCAGGTCCCCAGCGGTTCCTCGACTTGGCTTCTTGTTGCAGGATACTTGGCTCCTTATCCCTTGTTCGGTGTGAACTCAGGAGATCGACATGGTAGTGATGTTTCCAGCCTCCTCTTATCCAAAGTTCCCTTCGCGCCAAAACAGAGAGGATGCAATGGAAGATCTGCTCACAAACACTCACTCCATACGTGGACCAATCATGGATCACGATGGTCCCAGGCATTCAGGACACTGCAGACTCTCTGGCACCCAGGATGTTATTGGGAACAAACATCCCAGCCCACATCCTGGAGGCATACACACAAGGCATGCAGAAGCCCGCAAAAGCATTGGGTTTCGCGGGAAAGTGCATGACCAAATAAGGACTGACCCTGTGTATTGCTCGCCAAGAGTGCACGGACGGTCATTAATCACCAGCGCAGTTGCAGAGCCAATACTTTGAACGCAGGTAGACGACGCAATGACTTACAACCACACGCACGCTTAGAGAGTAAGTAGCACTTATACAGCTATTTATTCATAATTAAACATACATAAGCAGTAAGTGATAACACATGAATAAATCACAGATAAATCACAGAAAAGATAGTAAGTTAGCAGGAATACATCACCATGGGCGTAACTGAATCCCTCATCTCGCCAGAAGCGGCTGGAAGACCCTGGTAACAGTCAGGCCGAGAGCACAACAACCCACAGGTATGTCGGAACAAGGCGTCCCCCCTCCGACTGAGGTCTTTGTGCTTATCCCGTCTGACCGTTGAGGGGTTCCGCATATATGCACTCCTCAAAAAGGGGTGTCAATTTCTCGAACCTTCTGGCAATGCGCTTGCGCATTGATGAGTGACCGTTGGTTGCCAGCTGGGTCAACCGACAGTAACCTCAAGGAGCAGAGCGCTTCCCTCTCCTAAAAAACGCCTTGGAAAACAGTTTTATAACTCATCTCGAAACCTTGGCGTGGGCATAGCAAACCACAACAAATCTTGTTATCAGGTACCATCCAGCACCTGCAGATCTTAGCTTTCCCAGCGCTGTGTCCTTGGCTGAGAAGGCCTGCATTCCAGGCCCAGCAGCGAATAACGTTGTTTCGCAAAGCAAGTGCAGCTTTCCACTGAGGCATGGATAAATATCCATTATGGCTCTGAGTGCCCCCAGAATGCACTGCGCACCAGCGCCATGTTTTTAGCTCGAGCATCAAAAATCAGCCTTGGATATTTACTTTCCATAGCCCAGTGGCAGAGGAGCCGGTCTTTGAAACCGACAAAATATTAAAACTAAGTTGGGAATGCATTGAATGCAACAACAAGCTATTATGATAGCTAATATAATACAAATACAAGCAAAAGCGTAATGCAGTGTACCCCCAATATCAGGAATCCATGAAAATAGCCAATCCCACCAATTCCCAGTTTGATCTTGAGACACTTGAGAAATGAGATCCCTCAAACCTCGAATATGACTTTCAATGGATCGTGAATGGTCACTTAGATTGAAACAACACATACCTTCAACTGCGTTACAACCTAAATTATGCTTTAGCAATAGATAATCAACAGCAGCTCTGTTTTGCAAAGTTGCTTTTCTAATAACTTTGCTATCAAGCAGTAACTCTTCTAAAGCTTGAGAAGTATGATTGAGTCCTTTTACTACTAGACATGATAAGTTTATCAAAGATTTGTAACCCCCAGCAGCTAAACCCCAAACTCCCACTAATGAAAGGGTTAATGCTAGAACCTCAGCCTCTGATAGCAAATGCACATGTGAATCACAATCGGGGGATAGACCCACAGACTCGAAAGTTGACCATTTGCTTAGAGATATTGCGGGGTGTAAAGGAAACATCATTAGTCCTAATCGAGTTAAGGCACATGGACCTCCGGAAATGTTAGCTGGAATGTAAGTATATGTGACAATCCGAACTCTGCAGTAGCCAGACACTGGAACACAATGAAGCACAACATCAGCCAGATGAGGATTCAAATCTTGGAGGTCATTACACAAAACAATGCACATGAGGATTTGGGAAGAAGATTGAATCAACGAGAATCATTCTGGATTGACCGGCTCGACTCCCTGAAACCAGGGGGCATCAATGAGGAGCTGAACTTTATGTGTTTTCTATGATGAAAGATATGTGTGTAGCATGAGAAAGATCTGTTAATGAAGGGAATATTATGACCTATAGACATGGAGTGTCGAATGTTGAAGTTCATGGCATGCCCCGCAGGGAATTATCGCCCTGTGGGACGTAAGGCAGCTTAACACTGCCTAGCAGTGGACAATGAATGTGTTTAATGTTGGAGTTCACGGTATGTCCCACAGGGGTTTATTTCCCTGTGGGACGTAAGGCAGCTAATCACTGCCTAACAGTGGACTCTTTCACTTACTAACACCCCCCCTTTGGGAGTATGTATTGAAAATTGACCCACCGGTAAGGGATTCTCCGGTTAAAGTGATTAAAGTTGTAATGCAGTTGTTTGATATATAATTAATATTTTGATAAGCATACCATTTACATTTACACACTACACAATATAGAGACACTACCAACGGGACCACAGCGTAAGCGGGGGTCCCCATGATCCAAGTTGTTAATGCGAATGTACGCACATTAAATAGATGTGATTTCATAGTGAGTACCAGTTGTTGCGTAACCAAATAGACCTTGAGTCTCAGAGTCACGTCTATTAAAATAGACAAACAGTCACATGAGCAGATATATGCAATACACTTCCGAATTGTGGAGAAGACACATCCGCGCATGCGCGGAGGAGATTAGTGAAACGTAATACGACATTGTGCGCAGTTGCGCGCATGCGTGAGAATGAGTAGCGTCTATAAACGCTATTACGAGTGGCGGCAGCTCTTTTTGGATAGCTGGCGCGTACGGAGAGCAGGAGAGTAGAGGTAAGCACAACAGAGGAGGAGGCTAAGTGGAAATACAGGAGGGTGGAGACCACAGACGAGGAAATAACTATACATACATATAAATATCTGTTTAAGAGAACACGCGCTAGATAAGGATACTGACAACAGAGGTGAACGTACACTCTGGGGACAAAAAGCCAAACAGGGAGAAAGCGTTTGGTATATTATGAATTCATATTGTGAAATGAGGCTTAACAATGATCTATAATGGATGTTTTTGTATTTTTTGATTTGTCATATTGATTTGAACGCCATGATGGAACACAACTTTAACCTGGTATGTGCATGTATTTACTTTATTAATTTCACTTTTTGGTGAATCATTGGGAATGGGTCATGATGATGGGAATGTCACTGATTGGTAAATAATAGTGTTGATAGCCCTGAAGATGGATGGAGGTCCGAAACGCTTTGGCAATAACTTTGAAACACTGATTGGCCAGGAATAAATAAACAATTGAAATATTTGTAATATCATACCAATAATGGTGGATTACTTAATGAAAGAAATATAAATTACTGATGAGAGTGAATTGAAACCCGTCGAGGGGAGTGAGAGCGAGCTCACCCAGGGTTGGAAGTTGTCCAGCCCTTGTTAAGAAAGGAAGAAGGCATTGACTATGGCAAGGGGAAAAGTGCACAGAATTGCACAGTGAACAACTTTGGATTTAACAACGTGCATATAATACCCAAGACTTGTGTATATATAAAAACCCAGGAGTGCAAATAAAGTAATTACCAATATATGAAAAGGGATGTGGGGTAAGCACTTAGGACCTCCTTATGACTGAAAGGAAAGTCAGCAAACTCTTTACCCACTATGCTCTTACAGATACTGACAGCGCTAAACCCACGTAGCGGGCAAGCAAGGACAGATTCTGTGAACTGACACTCTGTAAAATACTGAATAAGGAACTTTCAAACAGTAGTCACGAGGACCGGAAAGACCACTTGAGTGTCAGTAATTTCACGAACCCTGTAGATCAAACAGGGACCCAGAAGGCTGTAAAAGCAAAGGGTTAAAGATAACAAAATACATAAAACCCTAGTCAAGGGCAAGTATGAATTGTGATAATAAATTGTGAGGAAAACAAAAGGGGATACACACTGGAACTAGTTACAACAACACCCACACCTAATAATCAATGGAAAATAAATGCAGAAGTGCAATGGAAAACATGGAATGGAATCTCAATAAAGTAGGATCAGGAGCAGGGAAAATGATATCACAAAAGGAAACCTTTCCCACCCATCCAAGGAGAAAAGGCAGTAAACTAATACTACAAAAGTAAGGTTGATGCATCAAGCTTTTCAGTAACCAGGACAGCATAAAGAGACAGAACGCACCGGCAAACTGGGCTGCATCAAAGAGTAAAGCACAGAGAAAGGCTGTCTGCAGACAGAGGAAGATAGAAAGGGAAATTCAGAAAGCATAAATCAATTAAGCACATTAATCCGAAATCCAGGACAGAGGAACAAGATACAGGAACTAAGAACTGGGCACAAAAGCTAGGAACTGGAACTAGGTACTTGGCACAATAACTAGGAACAAGGAACTGGAACTAGGTACTAGGCACAGAAACTAGGAACAAGGAACTGGAACTAGGTACAAGGCACAGAAACTAGGAACAAGGAACAGAGACTAGTCACAACAGGAACACTGCTACAATGACCAGCGCCGGACTGAAGCAAACTGAGGCTTTTAAAGCTGCTTAACGAGCACACCCCTCAGGCGTGCCGCCTGCTGCACCTGCAGCCACAGGTGTTGCCTATCCTCCACCCAGCCTTGTCCTGCAAGGGAGGAGATGAAGCAGTGAGCCAGGCATTCTGGGAAGCAGGAGGTGAAGCAGTGAGCCAAGGCATTCTGGGAAGCATAGTCATTTGATTTAAGTAGCATGCTGGCTGCCAAAAACCTGGAATGGATCCGGAAGGGAAGAAACTTGGAAAATAAGGTTTTAACGCTCCCAATTCATCAGAACACTGTAGCATAAGGTTCGAAGGAAATGTCCAGTAGGGAATAAACCCCAAAACATGCCCCCAAGTGGCGGGGACGGAAATGAAGGGAGCGAGAACGGGAGCGAAGGGAGCGAGCCGTGACAATATACCCCCTCCCACGGCCGACTCCAGGCGGCCGCTACTCGCACAAAACAAATTCCTTCCATGACAAGAGCGCTTTGTCCTTGGAGGTGGCACTGACGAAAACGATGATCCACGGGCAGAAGCAGAAGGACTGGAATGAATAGAATCAGGCTGCAGTCTATAAGAGCCATAGGCAGGTTTTCGGTGAGGAAGAGACTCATGGGTTGAAGAAAAGCATGAAGGACTTGCAGGACCCGAAGCAGAGTTGGAAGGTCCAGGAAGCTCAGTCTCTGGGAGCGAACACTCATACATCATTGAGGAGGAAGGCTGGCTGGTGCAACATGCTTTGGCTAATGATAGATGCTCTGGTAGCCCCCCTGCTGAGGGCTTACACACAGGAGGTGAGAAAACTGCAGGTTTCAGGAAATGTTCATGTTCAGACAAAGAAGGTGGCGGCCGAGATAGAGGTTCGGATCTTCTCTCATCATCCATCTGGTTCAAGACCTGTGGTTGAGGGTGACCAAGATTCGATTGCATCTGTTCAACACCTTGGGGGCCTGGAAGTCCAATGGGTTGTACAAGGCTGGCATTCCTGGTGTCAGTCATATAGCCACCTTGTTGCACGTGGGATACAACCGCAGGGACGTTTGGCATACCGATAGGAGTGATAGACGCAGTACTTGGTACATCAGGCACACTCGCAGCTGGAGCAATAGCAGGCACATCTTGAACTGGAGCAGTCATATCCTCCCTTTGACTACTAGCACCCGAATGGTGCAGCAGTTGGGGGGCCGTGCCCGTCCCTTCCTTCAGGCTCATGTGGGATCTGGCAACAAAAGAGCTGTCAAGCGGCTGATCCAAACCGGCCCCCAAATGTGAACCGTCCAGCCCGTTATCCTGGTTGGCTACTCGTTCGATGTCTAGGCCATGGCGGATGGTATCCGTCTCCCTCTTGTAAAACTCCAGGCAAGTCCAACGGCCTTGCATGTAAGGCCCTCCCGAGTTGTGAACCAGCTTGATGTTTTTGGCAGAAGTCTCAGACTCAGATGTAGCATATGCGGGAGGTGCTAATTGTACAGTCAAGCAGTTGGGAGAATTAGCTTGTGTAAAAGGCAGGCCTTCTGGTGATCCTCCTGAAGCATAAGATGGGCAGATTGGACGTTCATCCGTAATAAATGGTTGAGATTTAGGAGGTAGCTCTGAAGTAGATGAATCTGCAACATGATCAAACAGAGCAGACAGGTGCACCTCCGATATTGGCAGCGAGGCTGAGCAGGATACAGGTCTTTCATGAACTGAAGCCAAACTAGCAGTAGGTTCTGAGACCGAAGACAGACACTCAGGATGTGCTACCAGAGGCTCCATGGCAGAAGGAGAATTCACTGGATGAGTCACTGTAGCTGAAAACTGGCATGCTAAAGGATAGTCTGAGGCTGAGGACATGCAAACTGAAGCCGTCTCGTTAGCTGAAGACAAACTTGTCGAAGTCTTTGGCTCTGACCACGTACATGGTGAAGGCTCTTGAGTAACTGGCTGGCATAGCAATTGTTCATTGACTGAAAACACGTGTGTCAACGATGACTGTAGAGCCGTGGACTGGGTAATTGAGGAGTCCAAGGTTGTAGGAGGACAGACCGGAGTTCCAGAAGTTGACAGACATATTTGTGGCTCAGGAATGGAAAGCACCTTTAGGGCGGTTGACTCCATGACACCATTAACCAAAGACTGAGCTGGACCCATGCCGTACCTCTCCTTAGTGGATGACACAGAGTCATTTCCAAAGTCTCTGTTAATCAGGATTTCGTCAAGTGTCCATTCCTTTGTCTTAACTTCTGAAGGTGGCAAATTATCAATCAACAGTTCAGGAATCGCCTGCCGGGTCTTTGTTTTAGTATACTGTGGAATGAGTCCATCAAAACAAGAATTATGTACTGTCTTTGATTGTTCATTGTGACAAAAATTGGCAGAAGAAGGAGTGAACACAGAGGTAGCATCGTTTTCCACATCAGCTTGAATGTTTACTTCAGTCTCAGCAGCTAGATCAAGGGCAGAACCTAAGCCTACGGTAGTGACTGATTCTGTGTATGCCACCATTGTGGATAATGTTTGGGAATCAGAAGCATGTATGTGTTCAAACTCTGAATTATGACTGACTGCTACAGAGGAAATCTTAGGTAAAGGAGTGACTTGTAAACCCTCAACTAACAGCAATTCCTGTCAAACGGTAGAACAATTGTCAGAATCTGTGCTCTGAATAAGTGCTGTGCAAGAAAGAGGACTTTCACTCCCAATAGATTTTTCATATTGACAAGTATCATGACCTACTAAAACCTCCTCACTCAGAGATTGAACAGTCTTCACTTCATCAACGGATAAAGTTTGAGGTGTAGTCAGAAAAAATCGTAAAGTTTTATTCTCCTCTAGTAAACTGATGTATTCTCGTTTTAACTCCTCAAATTCAGCTTTTAGCATGCCCAGGCTTAACTGTACATCCCTATCAGTAGGCACAAGGAAAGGCATGGTGGCATCAGGGCTGGATCCTACCCTAGTCATCCGGACGTTTACTGATTGTACATTGTCATTTACTGCTTGCAAGTCTTGTGATCTATACTCTCTCTTACCGACTTGGTCTGTGTTACCCTTAAGTAAACTACTGACATTAGACCTCTTGACATTAGGGACTACAGTAAGTACTTGTGCAGAGGAGTAAGCAGTTGACTGAGGGCTGAAAACAGAAGTTATGTAATGAACCCCTTCATTCTTTATGTTTGAATCATGAAACTGTTCAATCTGAGGTAAAGCACAACCGGAATCATGGGGTTCAACAACAGATGTACTTGTATTTAGTAAATCTAACAGTGTTTTATTTTCCGCTGCTAAGGCTAGTGCGGACATATCTGGATCAAAATTAAAGACAGAACTAGGATCAGGCAATGTACGATGGGCCAGGCTGTGGGAAAAATGTTTTGCACGTAAATACCAATTCGTGTCAAGGAGTTCCTTTAAGTCAGGATCAGTGATTTGATTATCACAGGCAAACGTAATCAAAGCTTTCTGTACACATTTTTTAGTAGCCTTGCTGCCTTTCTTTCTTAATCTGGCCATAATCAAACGGGAATAGTGGCTGATCATTCTGTTAAGAAAGGAAGAAGGCATTGACTATGGCAAGGGGAAAAGTGCACAGAATTGCACAGTGAACAACTTTGGATCTAACAACGTGCATTTAATACCCAAGACTTGTGTATATATAAAAACCCAGGAGTGCAAATAAAGTAATTACCAATATATGAAAAGGGATGTGGGGTTAGCACTTAGGACCTCCTTATGACTGAAAGGAAAGTCAGCAAACTCTTTACCCACTATGCTCTTACAGATACTGACAGCGCTAAACCCACGTAGCGGGCAAGCAAGGACAGATTCTGTGAACTGACACTCTGTAAAATACTGAATAAGGAACTTTCAAACAGTACTCACGAGGACCGGAAAGACCACTTGAGTGTCAGTAATTTCACGAACCCTGTAGATCAAACAGGGACCCAGAAGGCTGTAAAAGCAAAGGGTTAAAGACAACAAAATACATAAAACCCTAGTCAAGGGCAAGTATGAATTGTGATAATAAATTGTGAGGAAAACAAAAGGGGATACACACTGGAACTAGTTACAACAACACCCACACCTAATAATCAATGGAAAATAAATGCAGAAGTGCAATGGAAAACATGGAATGGAATCTCAATAAAGTAGGATCAGGAGCAGGGAAAATGATATCACAAAAGGAAACCTTTCCCACCCATCCAAGGAGAAAAGGCAGTAAACTAATACTACAAAAGTAAGGTTGATGCATCAAGCTTTTCAGTAACCAGGACAGCATAAAGAGACAGAACGCACCGGCAAACTGGGCTGCATCAAAGAGTAAAGCACAGAGAAAGGCTGTCTGCAGACAGAGGAAGATAGAAAGGGAAATTCAGAAAGCATAAATCAATTAAGCACATTAATCCGAAATCCAGGACAGAGGAACAAGATACAGGAAATAAGAACTGGGCACAAAAGCTAGGAACTGGAACTAGGTACTTGGCACAATAACTAGGAACAAGGAACTGGAACTAGGTACTAGGCACAGAAACTAGGAACAAGGAACTGGAACTAGGTACAAGGCACAGAAACTAGGAACAAGGAACAGAGACTAGTCACAACAGGAACACTGCTACAATGACCAGCGCCGGACTGAAGCAAACTGAGGCTTTTAAAGCTGCTTAACGAGCACACCCCTCAGGCGTGCCGCCTGCTGCACCTGCAGCCACAGGTGTTGCCTATCCTCCACCCAGCCTTGTCCTGCAAGGGAGGAGATGAAGCAGTGAGCCAGGCATTCTGGGAAGCAGGAGGTGAAGCAGTGAGCCAAGGCATTCTGGGAAGCATAGTCATTTGATTTAAGTAGCATGCTGGCTGCCAAAAACCTGGAATGGATCCGGAAGGGAAGAAACTTGGAAAATAAGGTTTTAACGCTCCCAATTCATCAGAACACTGTAGCATAAAGTTCGAAGGAAATGTCCAGTAGGGAATAAACCCCAAAACATGCCCCCAAGTGGCGGGGACGGAAACGAAGGGAGCGAGAATGGGAGCGAAGGGAGCGAGCCGTGACAGCCCTACTGTATGGATATTGTTTAGAACCTAGTGCCTAGGCTCAAGGGTAAGCCCCCACAATTGACTGCAAAATAAGTAAAAAGTAGAAATTTAAGCAGTGCCCACCCCATCTCCTAATAGTATATGTAATGTTGCCACATGAAAAGAGCCATCCTGTTGGAAGTTTCACATGTTTCAGATGACTGGCAGCTATCACTGTATGATTGCAAGACATAGTATTATTCGCACTGGTACATGTGCTTGGAACTCGTGAACACAACTGTCTCTCGAACACAGTTGATTTTGCTGTTTGGTTAAATTGAGCTGTTGGCATTTGCCAATTTCTTTTGCTTTGCAGGTCATAAGGTAACACACATCGCCTTGAGTTACATTGTAGGTTATAATACGTGTCAAGTTTCTCCATTTGCGATCCGTTTCCTGGCAAAACCTGCAGTACTCGTAGATGGAAAAGGATTGCCTAATATCGGAATCTTGAACCAAAGAGTCATTGTGCATGACGCCGAAAATGTGCTTTAGAACCGGAACTGGCGTCGGCACTGCTACTAAGCACGTAGTCAGTAAAGCTTCAGCATTGGGCACGTCAGTAAGGCAAAAGTGTGTAATGTTGAGCACCTGTTGTGCCAGATAGGTCCACATATTCTCAGTTTGGGTGATCATTGGAGAATATTTTCGCCGTCCTGAAGACGCCTCTTGCATAGCTGGCATCAATGTTGTTTTCACTTGCACCTGACGTGTTTGCCGCATTCCATGAATCCATGTCTTCGGTCTGGCTGGCTTTTCGGCATCGGCATAGGGCTGCTTTTGGACATCATTACTCATCATCATCGGTTTCCCATGGATCGCTGGCACAGATGTGACATTTTTCATTGGCAGCAGCATGCCGTTTGACTCTCTCGAACGGAGTCCATTTATTCCCACAATTACACCAGCTAGACACAGGATCTACAAGGCAAACCCAGAAAAGAGATATCAGTGTTGAAAATCACTCTCTTAGGTAACATTTGTCTGCGGGCACATACTGCCATTTCTTTCTACCGGGCTCCATCACTAAGACTACTTGGTCTTTGCCTGATGCAATAACATCTGCGGGCACTGGTGGGCCACTTGGCCTTTCAACCCACACCTTCGCACCCGGTACCATACTGTCTGAAGAGCCAAAACCACGATCCCCACGGGTAGTTAACACTGTGGGAGGCTCCCCCTTCTTAATCATGGACAACTTAACAGGAATGATAATTAGTTGGTCAACCCGATCGCCCTTGTGGATCGGTAGCAATTGGTCCCCACTATTCATCAAGATGACTTTGATCTCGCCTTGGTAATCGGCATCAGTGACCCCTCCTAACACTTGAACTCCCTTCAATGCTAGGCCAGATCTAGGGGCAATCCATCCCATATGCTCTGGGGGAATTTGTACTCCAATCCCTGTTTCAATTACAACAATCCCTCTTGGCTCTAATCTGATTTCCTCATGGGAATGCAAGTCTACCCCTGCTGACTCTGGAGTCGCCCGATAGGGAGCTAAAGAACCCGGGGTAATTTCCCAGTACAATAGGGTTTCTCTGACTGAGTTGGGTTGAATCTGTAAAGCAGGAGTCATCAGCCGCATCAAAGGAGTTTCATGATCATTCACAGGCCTATTGTTTAGCACTTGCACTGCATCAAACACACGATCACGCCAGCCTGCCAAATTGCCATCTCCAGATTTGCGCAGCTGTTCTTTTAACAAACCATTCATCCGTTCAATTAATCCTGAAGCTGCAGGGTAATAAGGCACATGGTAGAGCCATTCAATACTTTTTTCCTGACAATATTCTTGAATCAATTTGCCTTTGAAGTGTGACCCATTGTCACTCTGGATTTGCAAAGGCACCCCGTAATGCAATATGATCTGATCTAACAGCTTAATGGTGTTCATTTGTGTAGCACGTTTACATGGCAAAACCATCATGTATCCCGAGTATGTATCCACAATAGTGCATGCATACTGACAACCTTTACTGATTGGCAGGGGACCGATATAGTCAATTTGCCAAATTTGACCCGGTAACTTTCCTCTCCGCAACGTGCCCTGGACAATCTAAGGGATAGGCCTGTGCTGTTGGTGGCACACTGGACATTGCAAAATGATTGTTTTCACTACCTCTAAAGGAATACTGATTCCTCGAGCTTGTGCCCACCTGATAGTAGCCTTTTCTCCAAGGTGCCCACATTTCTGGTGAGCCCACTTGGCCAAACCCTCCAAATCGTCTTCCTGAGCCTCTGCATCCACAGATGAAATCTTGGTGTGTTCATCTGCAACAGGATTAAACCAACATTCTAATGAGTCTGTAGCACAATGCGCGTCCACATGATACACAGTGACTTCACTTTGTGATACCATTTCTGCAATATCTTGCCACAGTTCTTTTCCCCACAACTCTTTTGAATGAATCTTCCATCCATTCTATTGCCAGGTTGGCAACCACACCACCAACCCATTCGCCACTGACCATGAATCCTTGTACAAATGACATCGACCAGGGCTCTCTTGTTTCAATGCCTGGTAAACTACATAAAGCTCTGCAAACTGACTACTCTTCCCTTTCCCTGACGTTGTCAAAATCTTTTTTGTCTTGGGATGACACCGCTTTCCAGTATCGCTCGGTTCCCACATATCGGGCCGAGCCATCTGTGAACCAGGTATGCTCTGTCTGCTCCACGGTTAAATTGCCATAAGGTACTCCCCATTTCACGGGAGACTCCTGTTTTTCAGACACTTCCGGTGGTATGTAATCTGAGGGCGGTATGTTGGCTACTTGCTCATGTAATTTTGCAACTCCACCCTTCCCTGATTTGGCTCTGTCTTGAATGTACCATTTCCATTTAATTATGCTGGCTTCTTGAGCATGTCCTATTCAATGGGCCTCATTACACGTTAGGCGGTAAGGGTTTACCGGTACCGGTAAGGGCACCGGTACAGGTAAACCCTTACCGCTTTACTACTAGTTCCCTTTGCGGGACCCGAGCTTAACGGCTGGTTTTACCAGCCGTTAAAGTAGGGTGCCGCAAAGGGACCTCGGTGCTAATTACGGTACCGCAATTTGCGGTACCGTAATTAGCTCCTTCCCCATTCCCATTATGCCCTATGGGGGCATAAATGGGAATGGGGAAGTGCCTTGGTGAATGGGGAATTACCGCCCCCGCTCACCTTGGAGTAGGGCGGTAATTCCGCTATCCACCAAGGCGGACACGGTAAAATACCGGCGGCAACCATGGCACTAATAGCGCCATGGTTGCCGCCTACCGTGTAATGAGGCCCTATGTGTTTTAGGAGAGCTCAGCACCCATTGCATAATCAGTATTCCTGGCCTCATCAATACATCATGGCCCACCGTCATTTGCTCGGTATCAACAAGGGCCCAGTAACATGCCAGCAACTGCTTCTCAAACGGAGTGTATGAGTTACCAGCATCGGGCAACTTACGACTCCAGAACCCCAATGGCACACGTTTCCTGTCCTGTTTCTGCCACACACTCCAGTTAGCATAATTGTCTTGTACAGACACATTCAATTCCATCTCGCCTTCCTTTAATGGCCATAGATCAAGCACCTGCTGCACGGTGTCTTTCGCCAAATCAAATGCTTTCTGCTGCTCTTCCCCCCACTGAAATTAATATTTCGTTTGTGTCACTTTGTAGAGGGGTGCCAGTATCTGCCCTAAATGGGGAATGTGCTGTCTCCAAAACCGAAACAGCCCTATGAACTGCTGAGCTTGCTTTTTGTTCATTGGAGTGGTGAACTCAAGTATTTTCTGTCGGGCCTTCGGCACCATTTCTCGATGCCCATTATGCCACTGAATCCCTAGGAATATCACTGTTTCAGCTGGGCCTTGAATTTTGTTCCGGTTAATCTCGCACCCTTCCTTCTTCAATCCTTCCATCATGACTTCTAACTGGTTTTGCACACTGCGCTCATCCTTGCCCTGAATCAAAATATCATCAATGTAGTGAGAGATTTGTATGTCAGGTTTACACGGTATCTTGTCTAAGTGCTCTGCCACCAGCCGGTGACAGATTGTCGGGCTATGTATGTACCCCATAGGTAACCTTGTAAAGGTATACTGACGCCCGCTCCAAGAAAATGCAAACTGCTCCTGGCACTCTTCAGCAATTGGCACAGAAAAAAATGCATTGGCTAAATCTACCACTGCATACCAAGTCCCCTCAAACTTTTGGACATTCTCAATCAAGGTAATGGCATCTGGGACCGCGGGCACTAAGGGAGGAGTGTGTTTATTCAACTTGCGGTAATCCACCGTCATCCTCCAAGACTCATCCCCTTTTTTGACAGGCCAGAGAGGATTGTTCCACGCGATAGTAATAGGGCGTAACACACCTGCCTCCACATACCATTTAATGGTGTCGGAAATTTCCTTGTGCCCCCCAGGAATGCGGTATTGCTTCATTGCTACCCGTTTGGTTGCCACAGGCACCTGTACTGGGGGCATCTTCAATTTGCCTACGGTAATGGGTGTGCAGGTCAATGCACTCACCCCAAACTGGTACGTTTTACCTCCAAGTCCCAAAGTCAACCCTTCCAGAATGTCAAAGCCAATTATGTACTCAGGTATCGGGACAATCAACACTTGGTATTTCTGCCTATTCAAATTGCCTATTTTCATCCCCACTACAGTTTGTACTGCGGGCGTCTCCTTTCCCCCCAGACCTGTAATAGTAAATTGTCTGCCTTTGAATCGTGCTGGATTTCCATAAATCAGAGAGGCCTCCACCCCGGTGACTATCAATGCTCGTACCCCTTGCGTATTTCCTGGCCCACAAAAAATCTTAACATTAACATGGGGCCGCCTATCAACTTTTATACGAGCAGACGCTGCTGGAGCTTGGCCGTAACCCTAGTCAAATTTTGAATGAGTGTGACCTGACTCTGCCTCTAGCACTGCACTCACCACCTTCCTCAAATCAGCGTATGTTGGCTGGTACGGGGAAGGTGTCCCCATAGACCCCTCTTCCTGTTCTTCCTTAGGAGGGGCAGAAGGTGAGGTGTCCCTCTGTGGCTTAGTCACCACCTGTTTCTTAACCTGTTTGTAGCGCTCTTTGGCTGCAAGCCCTCTCTTTTTGTATAGTTCGTACATGACCCTGGTTTCAATGCCATCAATCTCTTCCCGTGGCACAGCATCTTTTAACAGGGCCAAAAACATATCCTTTCTGGACACTCCGGAGTCTCTACTATCCCACCTCCTGCCTTCAGTTCTTCTCTCACTACGCCCCTCTCTCTCCCGTGGCTTGTCATCACTCTTGTCCCACTCCCCTAAATCTGCCAGTTGCCGAATGGCATCCACCACCTCATCAGTGGGTTTGCCCGTCATACCTACGAGCAAAGTCATAATGACACTTTTGTATGCGGGGGGGGGGGCAGTCCTGATCACCATATTCCTGGTTGAAACTGAAAGCGGTACGACCCCCATGTGCCATGTGTCCTGGTGCCTCTACGTGAATTGCCTCTTTCATAGCATGCTCTCTGACCTTTTGAATCACTTCTTTCAAACTATACCACTTCTTTTCCTCACTGGGCCAGTCTGTGGTAATAGGATACTTGCGATTACATGCCTGGGCTGCTTGTCGCAACAAAGACACCTGTGAAGCTTGCCCATTATCATCAGAGGGTGGCCCTGCCCTTAAGACCTCCTGTACACTGGTGTCATTTGACAGAGGCAAAAAGCACGGTGAGTCTGTGGCATCTACCAACAGCCCTGCGGCGCCCCATCTAGCAATCTCACCATCCATGTCAATAAAGGTTCGCCTGACTTTTGCCTCAAACGAGTAATGATTTCCCCAACCTCCTGCTGAGTGTAATCTTCCAGTGTGGTTAAATCCACAACCCCACCTGCAGGATTCTGCGGGTGGGGTCCGGCACGCCATCTTCTAACAGGCTTAGCTGCCACTGCCTTTTGATTAAGTTCTGCTTTGGAATCTGACTCGCTTGCCGAACTGCTCTCTGGGCTGGTTGAGTCAAAAATGTCTTCATCCCACTTATCAGGGTTCCAATCCACACCTGCGGTGGCGATTACAGCTGCCACTTTCCTTTGGTTCACCCCTCCCCGCCTTTTCCTGTACTTATACCGGGCTACTCTGACTGCTGCCCTCTCTGCCACATCCTGATATTTATCAGCTTTATCTTTGAAAAGTTTCATTTGAATCTGCTGCATTAACGCAATCTGCTTTTCTGCAGCCAACTCTTTTTCTAATCGCAAAATATTATTTTTCATTTCCACATTCTTTTGATGTATCTTTCGGTAGGCATGCAGGAGAACCCAACCCCGTCTACCCAGCGCGGTGCATTCCTTTCCCCTCTCTACTGAAACCTGTTGTAAACAAGACATTACATCTGACGGATCAGCGTCTCCCAATCCATGATCCCATGTTTCACTTAGCCCCGCGCCGCATGCCCACACCAGGGCCAATTTATCATATGGACTCTTAGCCCACCCTGGAATTATAACATCAGAACATTCAACGCCAGCGGGAACGCTCTTTTTCCTGAACAAACTATTCATCATTACAGTAATGTACAAAACCTCTTTATATATAGATATTTTTTTCCTTTCCACACTGCAGTCACTCGCGCAAACACGCACACGCAAAAAAGAAACAGATTAACACAGTCCAACACTCGCTGCCAAATAACTTTCGCTTGCAATGTAAGCAAAGCCTATCTGTGTTCAAACAGATTCTTTAATATTTGGAGCAATTCATCACAAGTATCCCATCCTCGTCGCCAAAAATGTATTGCTCGCCAAGAGTGCACGGACAGTCATTAATCACCAGCGCAGTTGCAGAGCCACTACTTTGAACGCAGATAGACGACGCAATGACTTACAACCACACACACGCTTATAGAGTAAGTAGCACTTATACAGCTATTTATTCATAATTAAACATACATAAGCAGTAAGTGATAACACAGGAATAAATGACAGATAAATCACAGAAAAGATAGTAAGTAAGCAGGAATACATCACCATGGGCGTAACTGAATCCCTCATCTCGCCAGAAGCGGCTGGCAGACCCCGGTAACAGCCAGGCCGAGAGCACAAAAGCCCACAGGTATGTCGGAACAATGCGTCCCCCCTCCGACTGAGGTCTTTGTGCTTATCCCGTCTGACCGTTGAGGGGTTACGCATATATGCACTCCTCAAAAAGGGGTGGCAATTTCTTGAACCTTCTGGCAATGCGCTTGCGCTTTGACGAGTGACCGTTGGTTGCCAGCTGGGTCAACCGACAGTAACCTCAAGGAGCAGAGCGCTTCCCTCTCCTAAAAAACGCCTTCGAAAACAGTTCTATAACTCATCTCAAAACCTTGGCGCGAGCATAGCAAACCACAACAAATCTTGTTATCAGGTACCAGCCGGCACCTGCGGATCTTAGCTTTCCCAGTGCCGTGTCCTTGGCTGAGAAGGCCTGCATGCCAGGCCCAGCAGCGAATAACGTTGTTTCGCAAAGCAAGTGCAGCTTTCCACTGAGGCATGGATAAATACCCATTATGGCTCTGAGTGCCCCCAGAATGCACTGCGCACCAGCGCCATGTTTTTAGCTCGAGCATCACACCCGGGTCGACTCGACCTGGGGAAGGTGAAGGGGCAAGATGGCCAAATGACAGGACAAAGAACCTCGTGGCATGGCCATTTTGGAGCCAGGCCACCTATTCGTGCCAAGCGTGGTAAACGCGGTTAACATGGCAAGAAAGGGTTAAAAATACATGAAAATTATAGCTGCCACCAGTCCTGTCCATTACACATCTGCACAGTTCATAAAAAGTCCAGCAAGAGTTTCTAGGGCCATTGGAAATGACTAGAGACCCACATGTGCTGTAAGGTAAGTTACATTGCACACTTGTTACATGTTGCACAAAAGCTGCAACATGAGGAAAGGACTAAGGGAATTAAAGCCTCCCAGTACTGACTGTCTTATGGGCATGTCAGTTTCCCCATAAAAAGTGAGCGAAAGCCCAGAGGAGTGCAGCTGAGGGCTGTGCTTCTCTGGCAAAGTTTAGTCAATGGTGTTAAACAGCAGCAAAAAGTTTGGGGGTTGACACATGGAGGGAAAATTACATACTCTTATGAAATCTTTCCTAACAGGGGCTCTAGTACTTCAGGCAGATCACTGATGAAAAAATTGTAGAGGATCGCTGCCGGCGGGCATCCTTGTTTTTGGCCTCTACTAGTTTCAATTTCCCTGGATATCTTTCCTTTCTGATTTCAGGCGGATCTGTAGGGTTGTACCAGTGTGCAGAGCCTTAATAGCTGCCAAGAGGGCATCGGGCCATTTCTTAGTTTCCAATTTTTGCCATAGCCTTTGCCGATCCACACTATCAAAAGCGGCCTCCATGTCAATGCATCCAATTAAAGATATTCATTGGCTTTCACGTTTGTTTTTAGAAGACTAATTATGAGTAGATTTAAACCACAATCCACATTGTTAATAAATCCCGTCTGCCTTGGGTCAAAGTTTCCTGATTCATAAATCCATTCCTTTAATCTTTTAAGGAGGATTCCCGCAAAAACTTTGCCCAGGACATCAAGCACCAAAATAGGGTGGTAATTCGATGGATCACTTCTGCCGCCTTTCTTAAATATCAGCACAACCACTGCCCTGTTCCAAGAAGCTTGATTTTTTTTTGTAGTTTTATTCTGTCTAATAGTTTAACACAAACATTTGTCCATAGATCCGGGGCGAGTTCGAGGGTGGCGTGCGATAGTACATCGGGGCCAGGGGCTGTTGACGCACTCACCTTAGCAATAATTGCACTTATCTCTTCTTTATCAGTCTTTATTGACCATTCAGGATCGATATAAGGTCTCACGGTAACAGGGACTTTTTCATTCCCATTTAATCTACATAAGTTCTCAAAATTAGTGACCCAGGTTTCTTCCTGGATGGGATTTAACTGCCACGCTCCCATATCAGACTCATTCCCGTTTAGCAGTGGCCATATTTGGCTTGTGTTTTTGTTTTGCATTGCCTGCAGCATTCGTTCGCCGTCATTTTGATACATTTGCATACGGTGTGACTTTACCCAGTGAATGTAGCTCTGTTTTAGCTCTTTCTTCTTTGTTATTCTAGTTGCAGGAGTCAGTCGCTTTAGTTGTCTCAGTTCTTTTGCTAATAAGCGTTTTCTAACGCTTATTTCCTTATCGAAACAATGCTTTCTAGTTATCGTTCTTCTTCCTAAAGACCTGCAGGTAGTTTTAAACATCATTAAACATGAATGACACTCCACGCTTTTCTCTTGACTGTCATTCTAATCAGCTAGGTAGACGGCTAAAGCAGAAGTTGATCTTGCATCAATCTTCAGCCGAGTCCCACACGAGTCAAGTCGCAGGTTACAATCCCATCTAAGTCTTGTGGTATTTTTTTGGAAGATGGAAGACTGCCATAAGCAGGACAATATCACAGGGTTATGGTCACTCAAGTCACTGTCTATCACTTTTAAGGACTGTATATTTCAAAAACTGGTTTCATTCACAAAAAAGTAGTCTAGAGTGGCGTGCTGATTACCCGAATGCCATGTCTTGACTCTGTGTAGATCACTGTTTACTTGTTCGTTTACCATTTTCGGGTTTTCTGCTGTAATTTCTTCAAGCCATTTATGGTTTCTATGGCTTTTAACTTCCATTGAACATTCGTTGTCTTTAATGGGACCAATTCTTAAGCCATCAGTGTTCAATTCTCTGCATATTATTATCCTTGGGTTTTCAATATCAAGTGCAATGATTTGTATCAATAAATTGGGTTGGATTACTCGGGTAACTTTTCCCGGGAAGTTGGTTTTCACCAAGCTAAGTAGGCCGGACATTGGTCTTCCACTCTTTCCTTTTTGCACTTTGTTCAAGAAGCTCGTATATCCATCTAAGTAAGGGGTCTCTCTTAACAAGCTTTCCTGTAGACACAACACATGCAAGCTAGTCAAGATAGGGTCCATTGCCTGAAAGAGATGTATATGGCCTCTAGAATTCCAAGAGCCACAACGCCATTCTCTTGGATCCACCGGGCCGCCGGTCTATTGTTTATCACACATGGCCAGGGATCGGGCCAGCCAATCCCAGGATTCAGTCTCTGCAGGAACAGTATTTGCAGTAGGGCCAAGAAACGAGCTGGAATCGTCGGGTGTTCCTGCTGTTGATGGTTGTCTTAAAAGCAGTTGGGCCAAGTAGAGGCTTTGGCGAATATCTAATGGGCTTGTCAGAATCTTTCTCTGATATAGACATAGCTTTTTTTTGGACTGCGTCTGTGGCCTAGGCCAGTTTCTGTTTGCCGCAGTCTGGGTTTCCATGGGTCCGACACTTCTTTTATATCGAAGCCCAAGTCTCGAATATCATCTACAGCTTTTATCAGCGTTAAGGTAACTGCCCTTGAGGTCATATGGAGGCAGACTCTGTCATTTCCCTCTTCATTTACAAAGGCAACAATCTTTATATCTTTTGGTTCAATCACCCGCAACACTGGAATCGAGTGAAAGAGGGCCAAGATATTGGCACGATTTAAAATCAGACCATCGGCTGTTTTTAATATTCTTTTCAAGAACACTTTGGATGTATACTGCTGTTCCTCAATTGAATCTGTTGATCCCCTTGCCTGCCTATTTTTACTAATAGGCTGAGTTTTTGAATGAATTTTCCCTGATTCTTTAAAATTCAACCAATTGAGTCTGTTTTGTTTGGAGTGTTGTTTGGAACGTTCAACCAGAGTTTCCATCATGTTTTCTTGCTTGGAATTCCTCCCAATTGCTTTTAATTTCGGTTAGATGAATTCTCTTTTTTCGTTTAAGTTTTTAAAACCACTGGGTGCTTTTGGTGGTATTAATTCAGCATCTTCTTCATCTGTAAAACAGATAATAACATCAGACTCTTCCTCGTAGTCGGATTCGTTGTCATCATAAGTAGACAGCTCTAGGAGGGGATCTATTTCCGAGTCAGAAGCTTCACTTGGAATACAACTTAAATCCCCTCTTGGGTGGACAGCTTTTAAATCTTATCCCGCTGAGGGTTTTGGTTGCGTCTTTTTTTTCGGTCAATTTTGTGGGTTTAGACTGGATCGACGCACTTGGGTCCACTGTTTGCACAGGTAAGTTTACCATCAGCATTAGAACCGAATCCGTAGGTCTTATCAGAGTATTCAGAGCCGCTGATTTCATCAATTGGATCGTATCTCTGAAGCATGACACAAAAGCCTTTTTATCCTCTCTCGCGTCTTCAATAAGATCAATCAGGGTTTTAAATATGGCACTGTCAGTTTCCTTTTCTCTTACTCTACTTTCTCAGGCAGCCTCCATGTGGAATTCTATAAAAATGAGTTTTCGATTGCATGAGGGCTAGGAGGGTAGATGGATCACTATAGTTATCATTTAATACTTCATACAATTTGAGAAAGGGAGATAAGGTGATTGACACCATAGAGCCTATAGCTGCTTGTAAGTAAGCACACTGTGCTTCCAGCTTGGTATTACAGCCTTTACAGTCATGTTTTGGGGAATATATCCTCCCCTCTAGACCCCTTCCACAAGAGGTTTTATGCAAGATTAAGACATCTTCATTTATTTTTTACGGGTCCTCTTCCAGTATGACATCCTGAGTCTCAAGAGTCCATGCGGGATGACTATCCGGTCGCCTCTCTAAGTGTCTCTCAAACTCTGATCTGAGCATTGCACTACACTCAGCTGAACTCTTTTCATTGCAGTCACGCAATCTCATTATTTTTTTTGCTGCACTAGACCCCCAATAAGGGGATCAGAATCCACTTGATCAATTTGGCGTTTCTCGCTCCGCAAAGGACACCAATCAGTCGCCCTCAAATTTCGGGCGGTGTCCCTAAAGTGGAAGGCTCCCTTTGTGGGGGGCCAAGCGACAACAGCAGTTCCATAGTTGGATTTTGGCTTCTCGGCACCAAAGCGGGGTTCTCATGTATGTTGTTATTATTGTATACTTCAAAATCATGAGATGTAGAATCTCTCTCTGTTAGAGTATCAATCTCTTTGGAGGGGAAAGTGGTTGGTAAATGCTCTTGGTATGAATCTACACCAGCCACTTTGAGTTCAGAGGGATTTTCTTCCGTAATACCCTGCGGTAGATTTAGTTGCATTTCGCCTTCCTGGCTTTTCAAGTGGGCGGAGATACTCAATATATCTGCATCAGATATATCTAGCCAAACACTTTCTTCAGGTGTCACCACACTACACCTTTCTGGGTGCTCCATGGCGTAGGGCTCCTTTTGCTTTGTCTGTCCAGCGATCACTTTGTTTCTAAAGTGCCATTTTAAAGTTTTACACTCTCCCATAGATTTACTCCTATCTTTTGTTAGAGGGCCCCTGTTCTTTTAGCGGGACTCGATCTTTGGCGCAGGTCTAGGGCTTTCCCATGTGAGCTCTTTGTGGGGAGTGTAGTTGAATCTTTTGGGAGTAATGTTTTTACATGCAACATTTCAGCATTTGCTGGAAAGGTTGCAATACAGGTATTTGAGGCGGTGTCATAAGGGCCCTTAGATGTAGGGGTTGGTTTAATTGAACTACAACAGATTGTGCCATTAGCTGCCACATTTTCTTGTGAGCCGGTAACCATTTTATTAGAACAGAGTTCCTGTGGACTGTCTAACAAGGGTAAGTCTTGTTGCACTGTAGACTCACTGGACCATCTGAGCTCTCTGTCCTTAAGCTGGCAACTAATCCAATAGGCTATTCCTTACACTTCTCATCTACTTGTGATTGTACAGCTACTATCCCAGTGTCCGAGACATCTGTCTGCACCATAAAATGTCTTTGGTAATCAGGGGCCCTGAGAACAGGGGTCTGGCACAAGGAGTCTTTTAAGCCATTCAAGGCCTTCCCACACTCTTAAGACCAAGTTACCTTCTTGGGTTTCTTAGGAGTTGTGAGAGCAGTCAGAGGGGCAACTATGGTGCCATAGTCTGCCATGAAATTTCGGTAGTACCCTGTGAGCCCTAAAAAGGCTCTCTTATGGGTTTGTGTAGTGGCAGTAGGCCAGTCGTGTACTACGTGTACATTACTGGGTAGATGCTGTATCCTCCCTCCACCTACTTCATGTCCAAGGTAGACCACTGAACCTTGTGCAATCTGGCACTTACTGGCCTTTATGGTAAAGTGGACCTTGTGAAGAGCCTGCACCACTATTCTAAGGTGTTTCACATGACCCTCCCAGGTGGCAGTGAAAACTGCTATATCATCCAGATATGCAAGACAGAATTCATTCAACCCATTGAAGACACGATTCACAAGCCTCTGAAAAGTGGCAGGTGCGTTCTTCAACCCAAGAGGCATTACCATGAACTAGTAAAGACCCTCTGGTGTTGAGAAAGCTGTCTTCTCCCTGGCATGTTCTGCAAGAGCTATCTGCCAATAGCCTACAGTGAGGTCAAATGTGCTGAGGTATTTGGAGGCACCCAATGTATCCACCAGTTCATCTGTTCTAGGCAAGGGGTGTGCATCTGTCTTGGTGACAGCATTCAGGGCCCTGTAATCCACACAGAACCTCAGCTGAGAGGTTCCTGCCTTTGGAACCAAAGCCACAGGGCTGGACCAAGGACTACTAGAGGTTTCAATCACCCCAAGATCCAACATTTTGTTGACCTCTGTCTTAATGTAAGACCTTACTTTGTCTGACATTCTGTATCCCCTACTTTTAGTAGGTACACTATCTCCTATGTCAATATCATGTTTGCACCAAGGTGTCAAATCAGGAGCTTGTGTAAACAAGGGGAGAACTGCCTCAGCAAACTTCTCACCTCCTCTTGTTGATCAGAAGCCGGGTGAGGGGCCACTTTGAAACCCTCGATGGAACTATCTGAAGGACTGCCTGGGAACAGGTCAGGGAGAGGTTATGACTCCTCCTCCTCAATATCTGAAGCCAACATTGCATTGATTTCATTGCAACATTGCAGTGATTTCAACTCTTGGGATGAAAGCCTTCAGTCTATTTACATGGAACACATTTAGAACCTGCAATATAATAAAGGGATAGGGCCAACTAGACCAGAGATGACAACTGACTATTATTTAAATCAGAATAGTTTTCTGTTTATTATCCAAATACACATGTCATGCAAAAGTCGGCTCCACAAACCAACTGCAATACATCCCTCCAAAAACCATTCATTCATAACTCATCCATACAATAATCATATTTACAAAAAATAAATAAAACAAGGTGATATTTTGTATATAACACAATAATAAGTCAGACAATTATACATTCAACACTCGATTGTTTTACAATGTGCCCATCTGTTGGTATTCAGGGTTTTTTTTTTGAAAACCGTTGTCAACATGTTTCGGTTGAGTTTTCTCACGAGGATGAGACAGTCCCCTCGTGTATTGACTTAGTGTTCAACCTTCCTCAGGACAGGAGAGCAATCGCCAATTTCGCGTTGCCTCTTTGTAAAAAACCAAAGGTAGGGGGTGTGTGGCAAGAGAGCCTTACATCTAAAAGTGAAAAAGTGAAAAAATAAATAAATAAATACATAAAAATTGTCATCTCTGTATTTACTCAGCAAACTATTTACTTAGTATCTAGGTACAGTTCTCTTAGTTAACTGTATGTCACCTGCTAACCTCCTCTGAATCTTTCAGGGGCTGGCGAACCGGTGGGGTGGAATCGATCCCGTACTGAATGCTTCCAACAATGGCGCTTCACGTAATGGATGCCCTATAGTAAAAAGGGGACATGTGTGTTTTAAAATTCAGCAATGAGAACCTACTCGGGTCATTCACAAATAATGAGTTGGTACTCACTGTTATTCTCAAAAGGAAAATATTTTTCTTTTTTCTTATTTCTTAAGGCCCAGTTGGAAAATAGTGCAAATTAATTCATTAAAGCAGCTGCGTCTTTAAAAAACGCCTGCGGAGGAGAAGACAAAGCATGTAAAACATGCATTAACTGCTTTGTTTCAATGAAGCAGCAATCTGTCACTGTTTGGCAAACTACGGCACAATAACGCATAGAAAAAGGGAGAACACTTACTTGTGACAGCCATATGTTTAATCGCGGTTACGGCTCACTGGCAAGAAGTGTAGCAAGAATTATGGCCGTAAACCGAAATAGCCTGATCTGGGCTGAAGGGCTGCCTATGTAAACAACAGACACAGAGCGACATGATTAGTGTCTGCTCATTAAACTTGGTGCACTTCGGCGCTGCTGTTTGTGAATATAATTTTTACCTTATTAAAGGCGAGGGATGGAGTCCAAGACCCTGCTGTGCAGTCAGTAGTCTGCGCTCCTGCCGTCTGCCAGAGTTATGTAAACGCTATGCAGACATGCGCTTTGACCTCACGAACCAGCTGCTTGGGATTGTGGGCTTCGTAGTGTATAGTGCCACTATAGATGATTTGGTACAGTATAAAGACTGATTCACATGTCTCTACCTAGGAAAAGCCATCTCCTGCATCCATCGCGGAACATTATTCTACTTGTCTGTCTTTGATTTATGTGCTTGATAGCTCACCAACTGCCAGAAATGTAGCTCACCGTCTGACAGACTTGTGTAAACGCTGTGCAGACATACGCTTTGGCCTCAGAAACCAACCGCTTGGGATTGTGGGCTTCGTAGTGCATAATGTCACTATGGATGATTTGGATGTCATCCGTATTCAAATATGATAAGATTTTATAGTATGGAGACTGAGTCACATGTCTCTACCGAGGGAACGCCATCTCGTGCCTCCATCGCAGAACTTATTCTTCTTGTCTGTCTTTGAAATTATGTGCTTGGTAGCTCACCAAGCGCGCCGGGATCCTTGTCACCCTACCCTGGTGGGTGGCGCATTCCTGTGATTACTTCTTGATAGGGGGGTGAAAAGTTCAGTCACCCATAGTCGATGAAGTTTTAAAAAACAACTCCTCACTAGTTAGAAAACCACATGAGAAACCTTCGCACCAATGACACGCTCACATGTGCAGTTATGGTCAGGGTAGTTTTGGGCTACAAAGAGTTAACTGCTGTTTAGTACGTTCCACTCTACCGAAATATTTAACCCATGTTGTACTGTGTCTAGAGAATAAATCCATTTCTGTTCAAGATGGTGTAGAGCCATTGCCATATCTCCACCTCTTGTTTTTGGATTTAGAGTTTGTAACACAAACCACTTCATTTCTGTGTCTTTATGATTGTACCTCTTGAAATGATCCACCAGAGGTTTATCAGGGGTGTGATTTCTTATGCATGAGCGGTGTTCTCCAATGCGGACCTTCACTGCTCTGACCCACGGCTGGAAGGGCTGAATAGTCTTTTTACTAGGTTCCCTAAAGAAATGGATAATGTGAACCTTTTTTCCTTTTCCGGCCATAATTCTTGCTACACTTCTTGCCAGTGAGCCGTAACCGCGATTAAACATACGGCTGTCACAAGTAAGTGTTCTCCCTTTTTCTATGCGTTATTGTGCCGTAGTTTGCCAAACAGTGACAGATTGCTGCCTCATTGAAACAAAGCAGTTAATGCATGTTTTACATGCTTTGTCTTCTCCTCCGCAGGCGTTTTTTTTAAAGACGCAGCTGCTTTAATGAATTAATTTGCACTATTTTCCAACTGGGCCTTAAGAAATAAGAAAAAAGAAAATATTTTCCTTTTGAGAATAACAGTGAGTACCAACCCATTATTTGTGAATGACCCGAGTAGGTTCTCATTGCTGAATTTTAAAACACACATGTCCACTTTTTACTATAGGGCATCCATTACGTGAAGCGCCATTGTTGGAAGCATTCACTACGGGATCGATTCCACCCCACCGGTTCGCCAGCCCCTGAAAGATTCAGAGGAGGTTAGCAGGTGACATACAGTTAACTAAGAGAACTGTACCTAGATACTAAGTAAATAGTTTGCTGAGTAAATACAGAGATGACAATTTTTATTTATTTATTTATTTATTTATTTATTTCACTTTTTCACTTTTAGATGTAAGGCTCTCTTGCCACACACCCCCTACCTTTGGTTTTTTACCAAGAGGCAACGCGAAATTGGCGATTGCTCTCCTGTCCTGAGGAAGGTTGAACACTAAGTCAATACACGAGGGGACTGTCTCATCCTCGTGAGAAAACTCAACCGAAACATGTTGACAACGGTTTTAAAAAAAAAAACCTGAATACCAACAGAGGGGCACATTGTAAAACAATCGAGTGTTGAATTTATAATTGTCTGACTTATTATTGTGTTATATACAAAATATCACCTTGTTTTATTTATTTTTTGTAAATATGATTATTGTATGGATGAGTTATGAATGAATGGTTTTTGGAGGGATGTATTGCAGTTGGTTTGTGGAGCCGACTTTTGCATGACATGTGTATTTGGATAATAAACAGAAAACTATTCTGATTTAAATAATAGTCAGTTGTCATCTCTGGTCTAGTTGGCCCTATCCCTTTATTATATTGCAGAATTGCCTGAAGGGCCATAGACAATAATCAGGCTCCCCTTTTCCTATCTCTACACATTTAGAACCTGCCAGCCCTTCCAAGGTCCACTAAATAGTTCACCTCACTCACTCAGTGACTTCACCACTGTGTAAGGGCCTGGCCATTTGTCCTGCAAAGCTCTAGGCCTTATAGGATTCATGATCAGGACTTGCTGACCTTATGTGAAGTTGATGAGGGCCGCTTTCTGGTCATACCAAGTGTGATATACTCAAATGAGTGCATTTTTTTGTACTGTATTATCTGATCGTTTCAATGGTGTTTAATTTGAGTGTAGGGACTTGTTATGTATTAGTCTTTCTCATCATGTATGTAATGTCTGGGTCCAAAACACTTTTTTATGAAAGAAATTTCTCAATGAGTATTTTCTTCTCTTAATCATTATTAAATATTGTTTTATATAAAAAAAAAGTATTTGAAAAAACATTGAAGTTATACTAGTCTATTTTTTCGAGACTATTAGTATAGTTAGGCCTGGTCTCACTAACCCAGTCCAGTTTACATCAGCAAATCAGATAAAACTCAATTTGGGGTTGTTATACCCTTTCTCTCCTTTGTATATATCTATCCTGACCACTGTACCATTTATAGTAAGATTTACAGGCATATCTGGGAACTTGAAAGGGGACATTCAACTCAATTAGTGGGTAACAAAGGAGCTCTGGCAACTTCCTCTGGGTCTACCAAAGTAGAATCCACTACTGTTCTGCTGGCCCCACTATCTCTAAGGGCAGGAGTGTGAACTCCATTGATCAGCACACTGTCTTTGAAATAGTGCTTGGTATTATCAGGAATTCTAGCATACGCCTCTGAGACTTTAGGCTCCCAGGAACCTAGGGAAACTATGACTACCTCAGATTCTATCCCACTGGGGAAGGAGTCTAAGGAGAAGGATGCCCCTGTGAGGGGAAGGTCAGCCTCAGAATGGACCCCCAGGGGTTTGACCTTACATCTGGGGTCCCCTTTTACATGGTCACTTGCTCCACAAGCCATGCAAGGTCCAATGTGTCTTGGGACATAGGGAGGCTTCCTGTAACCAGAGTTCTGTTTGGAAGGATAACTTCCACTACCCTGTGCATTCCCCTGTGACTTACCCTTACATTTAATTTCTGGCTCTTTTGGGAGGAAGTTTTATCAGATCCCCACCCTCTTTATCTTTGGACTTTCCCCATCCTCCTACTTGCCAGGACGAGTCTTGTCATTATGGGACACTATGTGACACCCACAAATCTGCTATGGCCAGCCTCTTAGGATCTAACTCCTTTGAATCTGTCAAGTGCTGCTTAAGCTCAGGGGAACAAGATGCAAAAATATGTTTAAGCATGACAAGACATATCATACTCGCAAAGGTGGAGACTTTATAGCCTTCAACACAACCAGTCAAGTTCTTTAAGGGATCAGTTACATAAGACACCCAAGTACTACCTTCTTTTTTTTGTACTCTCTAAAGCTCTTCAAATATTGGGCAGGAAGCTTCCCAAACTTTAAGACGAGAATTTGCTTCAATTTTGCAAAATCTACTCTTTCAGCCTTTGACATCTCCATAATAGCACTGCAGCCATAATGGGGTAGTCTGCTGAGCAACCATACATTTCTATCAGCATTTACAACCTCTTGAACCTCACATGCATACTCAAATGCATTCAACCAGCCAATAATGTAATTCTCCCCATCATACACACAGAGCAGACCTTTAGGAAATCTTGGATGAGAGAAGGACCCGGACCCATGTCCAGATCCCTTGGATCCATTTGAAACTTGAATCTTGGCCAGTTCCAACTGGTGATCCTTGTCCGTTTGTTTTTCTGCCTGCTCTATCTTCAGCTTAGCCATGTGAAATTCAAGCTCCTTCTGCTTAAACAGCAGCTCTTGCTTCTTGAATTCCAACATGGCATTAGCATCCAAGCTGGCAGAGTAAGCGTGGGACATTATATCATCCCTGTCATCATGGGCACCATGGATGAGGGCAGCGACTGAACTGTCAGTTCTGTCGGTGGGAGCAGTCCCACCTCCTTCTGCACTCTCATCTGATACTATGGCTTCGAGTTGGGACTCTTGCCATTCCATGATCCTTTGGATCATTTTAATCTTTGTACCTTAAGCAGGCAAGCCTCTCTCAGTACACATCATTCTCAATGTTTCAGATTTTGAAGCATTCAAGGTTATATTAGTAATTGTTTCCATTAGGCCTTTACAGATACTTACTACTAAGGTCACTATGAGTCCTGGGTAGGGGTAATCTGAAATGCGTTCACTAGTCTGCAACACTGGATACCTTCAGTCCTATCCCACCGCTGTACACCAATTTGTTTAGATGGATTTCTGAACTCTGACCTGGTGGGCAGAGGTTCAGAAGGCCAGCCTAGTTTCCTGGAACAGGTAACCTTCTGGACAAGCCAGACCAATCAAGGTAGCATTGGCGGTGGTCAAGACTCAGTCTCAGGAGGGGTGAGGGTGACTAAAAGACCTCAATGAGCACACAGAGTAAAGGACACTACAAATCACTCCCAGTCAGGTGTGTATATGTTAAAAATGCATGTACATGTATTCAAGGTCTTTGAACTTCAACACAAAGCAATTATTCAGTAGTAATACATCCAACCAAAACAACACTACTATAACACATATATACAATACCAAGTGGCATAGAGGGTTAAAACGCACAGAATGGGTCCACAACTTAAAAGGGAAGGAAACAAGCAGTGCAACTAGTCTTTAGGCAGTTCTTCATTAAATTAACCCTAACTGAGAGGCAGTCCAGTCCCTAAAAAGATAGGAGACTAGCGCTCAATGTACTTTCAAATGCTTGTGCATGCGGTAGTGCAGATGGGCGAAAACAGGGTCTCTTGCAGGGGCTGTAGCAGTTCAGGAAGGTGGGTGACACAATGAAGAACAAGTTCCCACTATTCGTGTATGGTCTCCCCAAAAGGGCAGAACAGTTTCCAGGAGTTGGGAGACTACCGGTAGAAAGGTGAGTGGCCCTCAGGGAACACTCGTGCGTAAAAGTGGATGGATGCGCTAGCGACCACCGGTAAGGGTTGCAGGTACTCACCGATCCCCAGCACACTCCGGACCAAACTATGGCAGTCGAGTCCACTTGGTTGCAGGTTCAAAGCCACCCCCCACCATCCTTCTCGTCCGTTCCTCTTTTCTCCCCTGATGAGGTCGCTAGACAAGTCCGATCTATGAAAGTGTCGTCAAAACAGGTTCATCCCTGTTCCTCTAAAACCATCAAGGACCACATTGACACCCTCGCTCCGGCCTGTGCTGATTTTTGCAACCACTCCTTTGCCTCAGGATCCTTCCCCTTCCCTCTGAAGCACTCCCTTTTGCATCCTCTTCTCAAGAAACCCACAGCTGATCCTTCTTGTCCAGCTAACTATCTCCCAATTTCCATTACTCCCTTTCTGGGCAAACTCCTGGAAAAGTTGGCCATCTCTCAGCTTAACCTTCATTCCAATTCTGTTGGCTGTCTCCATGACCACCATTCTGGCTTCAGAGCTGCCAGAAGCACGGAAACTGCTCTCCTTAACATCTGTGAAGATCTGCTCTCCAACCTTGACTGTAACATTCCCTCTGTCCTCATCCTCCTCGATCTCTCTTCTGCCTTCGACACGGTCAACCATCAACCGTCTCTGCGAAAACCTGGGTTTCACTGATCAGGCTCTGGCCTGGCTGACCTCTTTCCTCTCAGATCGACCCTCGCAGGTCCAACTTGGGTCCTTCCTTTGATCTATCTTCCTCTCTACCTGTGACGTTCCCCAGGGGTCTAACCTCTCACCCTGGCTTTTCAACCAATATCTGGCAACTCTCACCCACTGCATTGCCACTTTCTGCTCAAATTTCCAGTGCTACGCTGACGACACTCAAATCATTTTCAGGCTGCCCTCTGCCACTTCCTCTCCCTCTCTCATCTCTGATTGCCTAACTGCCATTCACGATTGGTGTGCCGCCAATGATCTTTGTCTGAATGCCAGCAAGACGGAGATCCTCCTCATCGGCACACCTTCATCATCCTTTCCCCTCACTCTCTGGCCGGCCTCCCTTGGCCCTGCTCCTACCCCCACCTGCGAGGCTAAGAACCTCAGGGTCATCTTTGACTCCACCCTTTCCTTCTCCGCCCACATCTCTGAGGTCTCTAAAAAGTCAAATTTCCTACTGCACCTCCTCAGAGGTACTCTGCCTTTCCTCACCTTCCCGCAGATCTCATGATATCCCAAGCTCTGGTTCTCTCTTTGTTGGACTATTGTAACAGCCTCTTTCTAAATCTACCTGCCTCTACTCTCCGCCCTCTGCAACTAATCCAGAACAGGACTGCAAGACTTGTCCTTGGCCTCAAGCCCTGGGATCGTATCTCTCCAGCTCTGAAATCTTTCCATTGGCTCCCAGTGGATGCAAGGATTACATTCAAAGCCCTCTGCATTGTCCACAAGGCTTTCTGGGACCTGGGTCCAAAATACCTTCAGCTATCCCTCTGCAAATACCTCCCCTCTCGAGCTCTTCGCTCCTCTACCTCCAACTCCCTCAGGGTCAATTGTTTTTGAAAGAAACGAGCGGGGATAGATCTCTGTCTTCGGCTGGGGCTTTCCTCTGGAACAGCCTCCCTGCCACTCTAAAACTTGAGTAGAACCATCTCTGGTTCCAGAAGCACCTCACAACCTTCCTCTTTCCTTCTGCCTTCGCTCCCCCTCTCCCCTGCTGATCTGTTCTCTCTTGGCACCATGCACCTGGCCACCCTCTGTCTTCCGGGCTCAGTTACCTGCTCACCCCGCCACTCTCCCGCACTGCCTCTGGGCCACCGCTTGCACTGGGGTCTGTATCTGTACCCATACAGCCCCCCCTTTTTCTTCCTGCACTTATCAGACCTACCCTGTCTGCTGCCTTAAACCTAGCACTTGCAAATTGCTGGCTGCACTACCACGGTTTGTTGCCTTTATTATTTATTTATTGTTATTTATATGTTTCTCCTCTGCTTTGCACTTTCCCCTTCCCCCTCTCCCATGCACTTGCGTGTTCTCAATGTCATTGGGCCTAGTTAGCCCGCTGTTTTGTTCCCCCCTGTTCCCCTCCCTTGCCTTGTCACACTCTGAAACACTTGTGTACGAGCGCAATAGAAATAAAATATCTATATCAATATCAATATCAAAATGCGGCAGTTGTGCAGCGCTGAGGCTTTCAATGGCAAAGTTACAGCAATGATTCACTGACAGGACAGTGGCGATTTCTCCACTCCTGGTGGATGGATCAGGCCAGTTTCACTGTAGCAGGCTGCAGGGCACAGGGGGGCACAGCAGCACGGCACCTGAGAAGTTCGTCACCACGGATGGGCAACACAGTAACCGCGTATACTCTGGTTCGGGCACTCTCCCTTTATTACAGACATGGGAATGCCAAGTGTACGAAATTCGGTGTAAGAGTGCGGTGAACACAGAGCTCGCGATGTACCACGTTTCAAGGGTGTCCTCGAAACGGCGGTAGTATCAGAGCAAAGGTCCTGTGCAAGCTGGTCAACCCACTGGTTGGCCCAGGGACACTTCCGAGAAGGCTTACTTGCAGGGTTTGAAGGTGCAGAGAATAGTTGTTCCCACTATTTCAATGGGTCGAAGCATCTTCGCAGACCTTCAAGTTCGATCGGATGCAGAGGGGTCCAGCGGGACAACCACGAGCTCAGGGTGCCAAACCTTCCAATGGGTCACCAGCGGTTCCTCAACTCAGCTTCTTAGTTTCAGGATACTTGGATCCTATCCTAGGTTCAGTGAGAACTCAAGAAATTGACCTGCTGTGGGCGTTTGGGGCCTTCTCTTATCCAGAATCTCCTTCACGCCAAACTAAGAGGACCCAATGGGAGATCTGCTCACATACAGGCACACCAGATGTGGACCAATCATGGACCACGGTGGTCCCAGTCATTCACAGCACACCCGACTCTCTGGCACCCATGATGTGTACTGGAACTAGACAGTCCAGCCCACATCCTGGACGCACACTCAGAAGGCACGCAGAAGCCCGTGAAAGCTTTGAGTTTTGTGGGAGAATGCATGCCTAAATAAGGACTGACCCAGGTCAGCTCGATCTGGGGAAGGCAAAGGGGCAAGATGGCCAAAGGATGGGACAAAGAACCTCGTGGCATGCCCATTTTGGAGCCAGGCCATCTTCCTGTGCCAATCACGGTAAACGCAGTTTGCAAGGCAAGAAACGGTTACAAATACGCAACAAGATAAGCTGCCACCAGCTTTGTCCAAGGCACATCAGCACTTCTCCTGAAAAATCCTTTGAGGGAGTCTAGGGCCTTTGAAAACGAAAGGAAGACACAAGCGCACTGTACTGTAAGGTACATTACGCACTTGTAACAAATTGCAGAAAAGTTGCAACATTGTAAAGGACTAAGGGAAACAAAGTCTCCCAGTACTGACTGTCTTTAAGGGCATGTCAGTTTCCCCATAACAAAGTGAGCGAAAGCCCAGTCGAGTGAAGCTAAAGGCTGTGCTTCACTGGCAAAATCAGACCATGGTGTTTAAACAGCAGCAAAAAGTTGGGGGGTACACAACTAGAGGGAAAATTGCACATAAATGGGAATCTTTCCTAACAGTGTGACCCCGGACACAGATCAGGCTTGTGCCCCAGCGCCAGATGGGACAACATTCTCGCAGCTACTGATGAAGGCTATTTGTCCCTGATGGTTATGCTAGACATTTTAGCAGCCTTTTGATTCCATACATCATGGTCTTCTCATTTGTCGGCTAAAATCTTTCCTGGGGATGTTGACCAGTCTCGTCTGGTTCAGGAATTTCTATCAGGCCAGTCTCCACCGGTTAAGCTTGATAATTTTTTGTTCCTACCAACCTCAGTGATGTATGGAGTGTCTCAAGGCTCATCATTGCCCCCTTTGCTGGTCAATATATACCTGCTACATTTAATGAATATCTTTTGCAACTTTGGCCTTCAACTTCACTCATACACCTCTGGTCCCAATAGTTGCCCCCATCAGCTGGAGGAGTGTTTAACAGAGGTACTTAACGGGATGATTAGCAATGGTCTACAAGTGAATCCTTAGTAAACGGAGGCAATGTCACGGGGACCTAAACACCTGATTAAGGCCTGCAACGTTCTGACCCCCGCCATGCTTTTTGGACTTCCAACATCCTTCGCTAGGAAGATCAAGAACTTGGGTATGGTGTGGAATCCTGACCTTTCTCTCAATCACTTCGGCTGCCAATGAAATCGCTCCACTTCCTCTGAAATAAGATCATGCTGCTGTAGTGGGCCCCATCATTACCTCTCATTTAGATTATGCCAACTCCTTGTATCCAGGTCTCTCGTAAAAATTGCTAAACCACTTTAATGGGGTACAAAATACAGCCATTCGGCTCATTTTCAGACTGCCCAACAGTTTCCCCATTTCCAGCTTCCGTCTATACCTCATTGGTTGCCAGTACTCCCATGCATTATGTTTAAGATTTCAGGTTTAACTTTTAAGTGCTTGCATGGCTTGGCGCCAGCCTATCTTAATGCCAAGTGTAATAAGGAGGCGTACACCGTAGGTAAGTGAAGATCCTTTAATAGCAACCAGCCTGAGCCCAGCTGTGCTCAGCCTACATTACAGCTCTCCACTCAAACTCATAACTGTTGTTCTTGGAATGTGGAACATTAAACAAATGCAAGCATGACATCAGAACAAGAGTGGAATTCTACGAGGTAGAATTCCACTCAAGAGCCATTACACATTATAACACTCCCCCCCCTTATTCAACAAAAGAAACAACCCTTTTGAAGCCACACACACACACACACACACACACACCCCCCCAACTAAAGCTACAGAGCCCTCAAAAGTAAGAACACATCAAACTGTGCTAACGAATAATAGCACCCAAAACATAATCTTTATATTTGGAGGGAACCTTCCTCTCCCTGACAGAATGAGCATGAGTTAGAACAGGGTCGGCCGCCCAGGAAGTGGACACCTCACGTTCATCAACCGGAACATTTCCAATATCAGAATCGTGCGCAGAAATAGGAATGGAATGTTCCTCAACCTCCCGGAGATCTACAGCCGCCCCACTAACCATGGGCTGCAAGTTAACTAGTTCCTCATGGTCTTCCCGGATCGTGGAGCCCTCTAAGAGGGAATCACACCCTACACCAGCATCTCCTGAAACGCCACTAGGCCTACCAGAATCACCACCTGTAGAAACTACTTTCTCTTGGTCCACCACTATCACACTCCTGAGACGCCATGTAGATCCATCATCAAGTTTTACATACCCACGACCACGCTTGACCACTTTGCGTGGGTTTAAGTACCTGCTGAGACCTTTGGCTACAAATCTGGGATTCTTGATCTGAACCCAATCATCAATCTTCACCGAAAGGGGTTTCCTACTGGCCAGTTGCTCACTCAAAAAACGCCTTTGCTTACACCGAACTCGATCCAAAACTCCCTGCATATCCACCTGTGACTGGACACCCCCGCCCAGGGCTGGCACTCTCAATTTGGAGCCGGTTTCCTCCCCCACATAAGCTCAAAAGGAGAATGCCCAGTGACACTAGAGGGAGTCAGACTAAGCTTTTAGAGATTCTGACACTACCTTTCCCCACGGAAGACCATTAGCAAGAGCCAACTGGATGGCCCCCTTGATAAAACGATTCATACGTTCCACTAGACCGTTGGCTTGAGGATTATATAGAGCAACCTTATGATGACGTATGCCCAGATCATCCAGAAACTTTTGCATATAATCTGACACAAACTGAGACCCATTGTCGGTCACCAATCCAGCAGGCACACCCTTCCTGTCAAACACTGCAGAGAGAAACCCCACAATCTTCTCAGCAGTAACCGTAGATAAGGCAGTGGCCTCGACCCATCTCGACGTATAGTCCACCATAACCACAATGAATCTCAAGTCTCCTCCTAACGAATCTACGGGTCCCATTATGTCCAACGCTACTTTGGACCAGTCTTGAGGGGGGACTTCAACAGGATAGACTGGTTGGGGAACTGTAACCTTGCTTTTATCACTGTTGGAACATGCTGCACAATCTTTTACCACATCCTCCACGTCTGTGTCCATTCCAGGCCACCAATAATCCTGTCTAATTCTCCTCTTGGTCATAGACCTGCCCAAATGCCCCTTGTGTGCTAACTCAACAAGTTTCCCTCTAAGGGAACAAGGGGGAACTAACCTCAGACCTCTGGCCACGCCCCATGGACCTTCGGACAATTCTTGCCATACATGCCCATACAGCTTGGACAACTTAGCACTGGCAAGACCACCTCTAAGTGCTGCTCTTAATTCGACCAACTCGGGATCATCTGTACACTCAGCACTCCATTCTGGTTCCGACACAGCGGGCACTACACTAGCCACCAAGGAACATTCGTCCCCCACTACACCTGGAGACTCTTCATCACTGCTAGAATTCAGAAAACGCGACAGGCAATCAGCTACCGCATTTCTCACACCAGGGACATACTCCACCCTGAAATTAAATTCTGTCATATTGGCCATCCATCTCATGATCCTGGTAGACGCATGAGACAACCCATTTGTTGTCAATACATGAACCAACGGCTTGTGGTCAGTACGAAGGGTGTACTCAATTCCCCACAGAAAGGTTCAAAAATATTTAGAAGCCCACACAGCTGCAAGAGCTTCTCTTTCTATGACAGCGTACCTGCCCTCATCTTCTCTGAGCACTCTCGATGGAAAGGCTATGGGACGAAGTTCTCCCTCAACCTTTTGTTCCAGTACAGCACCTATGCCATACTCACTCGCATCCACAGTTAGAAACGTTTTTCTGACAGGGGAAAATGAACTCAAGGATGGAGCCAGCTCAATTTCTTCTTTCAACTTGAGAAATTCCGCCTGACACTGATCAGACCACACAAAATGCACGCCCTTCTTTAATAATGACCTCATACCTACTGTCTTGTCGGCATAAGAAGGTACGAACTTGCTGTAATATTCAGCAAGCCCCATGAACGATCTCAACTGCTCTTTATTAGCCGGGGACGATGCATCGCTCAATGCCCTCACTAACTCAATCTTAGGGTGAATACCCTTGGCATCCAGAGAGTGTCCCAAATAAGTCACGCTGGGGACACCCACCTTGCATTTGCTAAGTTTGACCGTGAGACCACAATTCTTCAGGACATTCATCACCTCAAGAACTCTACGGTCATGCTCAACCTGAGACTCACCCCACACCAGAATATCATCTTGAAAACATTCCACTCCACGTTTACCTGCAAAGAGTTTCGGCATTGTCCTCTGAAAAACAGCGGCAGCAGATGCCAAACCAAAGGGCATTCTACAAAAGCGTAATGCGCCAAAGGGAGTGACGAAAGATGTAAGGGGGCGGGAGTCAACATGCAGATCTATTTGATGATATGCGGATGACAGGTCAAACGTCGAAAAGCAGGATGCACCACACACCAAGGAAAGCATTTCATTAATATTGGGCAGAGGGTGTCTGTCAACCCATATGCATGAATTAAGGTCCTTAAGGTCTACGCACATTCTCATGCCTCCATCACTCTTACGTGCCAGGACCACCGGGGCCAACCATTCCGAACTCTACTTCCTCTATAACTCCCGACTTTTTGAGTTTATTAAGTTCTTCCTTCAAGGCATCACGAGCCATGATAGGAACCCTCCTGACTTTATGGACAACCGGCACAGAAACCCTCTTGAGAATTATTTTGTGCGCAAAACCCTTCAATTTGCCCAACGTTTGAGTAAAAACAGAAGGAAATCTGTTCTCCAGCACTTCTGCCGTGAGTTTCTCATGCAACTCAGCTCCATCACTCTCTCCCCTCACACACATCACCGGGACTGCTTTCCCTGGTCTTATTTCTAGTTCTAGAGCAGCTTGCTCGTCCCACCCTATCACCGGGTCACCTTTGTGAGCCACATTTAACTTTCCTTTCGCCTCCCGTCCTTCAAACGTTATCTCAGCCCACTCGTAGCCAAGAACCTTGATGGGTACTCGCCCATAAACACACGAGTTTATGTCCGAACACAACAAATCAGACACCCTCTTGTGGAACTTAGATTCATACAGTTCAGGGGATATCATCGTGTATGGTGACCCCGTGTCCACCATCATTTCCTTTGGGACTCCGTTGACCATGAGCGTTGCCCACGCTCTGTTCTTGCAACGGCCCACACTTAACAAAGATCCCTCAGGTGCGCTACCATTGTCTTTGTCGGAACATCCCATGTACCCCACAATTGTCACACCTTCCTCATCATCATTAGTGTCCACCAACTTCACCGATTCTTTAACCGACACAACACCTCTGCACATGCGGGCATAATGACCCTTAGTTTTGCATCTCCTACATTCCACATTGGCAGCCGGACATTCTTTTGCGCCTGCCACATGTCCCCGCCAACCGCATCTCCTGCACAGTTCCCTTGACGAGGGTATCGGCTTACTGTCCTTGTTCTTTGCTCTGGCATCAAGTGATTTACAGGGAATCACAGCGTGCACCGTTTCTCCCTTATCGGGCATCTCTCTGACAGTCTTCCTGGACTCTTCAATGGCACGAGCTATCTCAATGACCTTCTCCAGGGGTGGATCTTTTTCTATCCACAACCTTTCTCTAACGCGCACATCACATGTCCGCATCATCACCTGATCCCGGATGTACTCATCAATGGTACCAGTAAACTTGCACGTCGCTATCAGAGTGCGGAGGGCAGTCACATAAGCATCTATGCCTTCATTAGAGCCTTGAGCCCTCGAGAAGAAATGGTACCTTTCGAGCACCACATTGGCCCTCTTGCCGAATCGTGTCTCCAATTTGCCCAAGGCTGTTTCGTAAGCTAACACTACTCCTGGTACGGCATCACCCCATCACTCCCTTCTGTGGGGGCAGTAGGAGCAGCGTGCACATTGGGACATGGGAGATGTCTGAACAGCCTTAGACCCTCAGTTCCCAAACAGTTAAGCAAAGCTGCTTCCTTTTCATCATCCGTGAACTTGGCACCACCTGCTGCCCTAAGATATACTTTGAAGGTGTCGACCCATAAGTCCCACACAATTACTGGTTCACCCGGACTGGCCAGAAATGCAGGAGGCGGACGTGCACTGTTATGCTGCATGTTGAGTAGGGTTTGGGTATTGGCAATGTCAGTCTATAACTTCACGTTAGTGGCAGGCAAAGAAATCAACTTAAATTGTCACTAATCACAGAATACTGCAGATCCTAGGCATCTGAAGGTTAACACAGTCACAAACTCTTGAATTGTTCACACGGGGTTAACTTTTCAACAGGAACCAGCGGGAACGCCCCTTGATGCGTGCTGCTACGTTACGCGTTACCCGCTTGACACGCCGGCTGCAGATGCCGACGCGTGTGGGTTTACAGCTTCTTGCCCCCTGTGCTCCCCCCTTGGTCTACGCCTCCTTTCTAGGACCCCCGTTCACAACGGGAGGCCCACGCTTGACTTCGGCCACAGACGCGGGCGGGGGCAGCCCTCCTCCTCCTCACCTGCACTCCAGTTACTGCAGCGGGGCCGCGCTCGACCAGGGCCGGGGAGCGCATGCCGGGCGCGCGGGGACAGCCCTCCTCCTCACCTGCACTCCAGCACCTGCTGCAGGGGTGCCGCGCTCGATCCCGGATGGGGAGCGCTGGCCAGGTACGCTGGTTACGGTTGTCTGCGTGCGTGGGAAGGCCTCCTCTCGCCTTCCTTCTCCTAGACTCCTGATGCGGCGGAGACACTGCGCTCGACCCAGGCTGGGGAGTGCAGGCCAGGCTGAAGTGGACGTGTGGGGAAATGCTCCTCTTCCATCTGAGAAGCTCGCTCGACGCAGGCAGCGTCGGCCAGAGAACTCTTCCCTTAACAGGCCTGGGCAGCACTTGGAAAACGGACCGGCCTCAGGGAAGGGAATGTAGGCAACTGCTGGGCGGCGAGTGGCTACGTGGGTTGGAGGCTGGTTGCCCTCGTCGCCAGTGTAATAAGGAGGCGTACACCGTAGGTAAGTGAAGATCCTTTAATAGCAACCAGCCTGACCCCAGCTGTGCTCAGCCTACATTACAGCTCTCCACTTAAACTCATAACCGTTCTTCTTGGAATGTGGAACATTAAACAAATGCAAGGATGGCATCAGAACAAGAGTGGAATTCTACGAGGTAGAATTCCACTCAAGAGCCATTACACATTATAACACCAAGCTTGAGTTATATCAGCCTCCTAAGTACTAGTAAAGACTGCTGACTATCCATGGCACTCAAGGTGTTCCGGGAGGTGGCAGATGGTTCTCCATCATGGGTCCAAGAATATAGAATCATCTCCCACTGGAACTGTATTACTGGAATTCTCTGATCATATTCCATAAACAAATCCAAAAACCTACCTTTATGAATAATTATTCATCCGTGTTTAGGGTTGTTTTCTTGTCCCTCGGCAGTCATTTTAATCTGTGCCCAGATGAAGGTCACCCTGCCCTGTTCCTTCAGGATATGTGCTTTAATCCAAAACAAATCAAATTAAATCAAATCATACAATGAAATCAAGTAGAAATGGGTCAGTGTCAGTCACATGTCAGGATGGTGCTTTTGAAAGGGAGAGCTGCAGCTGATGAAGCAACTTGTCAGGCCAGTGCCTCAGACAGCCTAGCAGGACAGGGACAGAAGGTGCCTCTGAAAGTTCAGATGGGCTGGGGAAGAGTCAGATGCATGTTCTGGGAAAGCCAGTCATAGGCGTTGATATCGTGGATAGCACTCATACAGCCCAAAGCACCAAGTAAAACAAAGGGGAGGCTAAAGAGCGAGAGGGTGAGGGTGGCAGGGACTAGTGAAAGTTGAATCCAGAGTGAGGAGAAGCTTAACAGTTTTGTTTTGTAGCATATCTGCCAAATGATGATCAGAGAAGATATACATCTATTTTATCAAACAAAATTGGGTTAAAGTATGGACCAATCAAACATTTCTTCAGTATGAGGCAAATATTGAAGTTCTTTGGTTTGTTTCAAAGGAAAAAGAGTTAAGGGTTGTAGCCAATGAAATATCAGAAAACCCTTCTTCAGAGAGATCCAAGAGAGATCCAAGAGACCTCCCAGATCGCTGCCAATCTCCAGCTTTAGTGTTGACATTAGTTTCGGAATTTGCCTCACTTTCTAAGTTCACCTCATTTTCAGAGTTCACCTCACTTTCGGTGTTCACTTCAGTTTCACCTACTTTTAGGGTTGTCACCTAGGTTTTGGGGACCAGATACATCTTCCTCATCCTGCCAATGAGTCTGCCAGGGTCAAGGATGCAGGGTTTGTACCTCGGCCTCGCAGAAGTTCGGCCTTCACAGCGCTTCTTTTTCTAGTTCCAGGCTCTATCTAACGTCTAAGCAGAAGTAGCTGTATTTTATGTTCCACACTCTGCCCTCCAATCGAACACCTCTGTAGCCCCTAGTTTTATGCCCTGGCGAGCACCCTTTAAACATACACGGGCCAGCAATGGGCTACTAACCGAAACAACCCCACCATCCAAGTGCAGCTGTTCAGGAGAGGTACTGGGCAACCTGCAATTTAAAGGGCTTAGTACACCGGGAAGAGGGGTGGGCGGCTTTTATATAAAAAAAACAGCACAAACGTATCAGACTTTCTGTCATTCAATATTTGCTGCACTCCCTATTCCCATTCATAATTTTCTATTACATTTTTGGGGCATAGGACAAACTTTGTATCAGGTTCAACGGATGTCACCACATGTCACATGGCTGAGGGAACATACAACTACTGACACCAGAATAAAGTTAAAAGGTTTTATTAAGCACAAGTAAAAACATAAGACTATTGCATGGAAATTGTTTCAGGATGGCTGCAACATAAAGGTTCTTAGGAAACATATTCCTTGTAAGCAGGACTGTATATGAAGGACAGAAAATAAAAAGGCATACTGAAAGTCCCAGATAGGAAAGGCTCCTACTTAGTGATTTCTAGAGCTCAGTTCTTATCCTTTCTTCTGGGACCACAAGGCCTTTGTGCCTCTCTTGGGGTTGTAGGGCTTCTTCCCTTTGCTAAATGTCCCAACATTCCTCCACTTCTTGAGGCTGTCCTTCTCTCTGTTACTTTCTCCCCTCTTCCCGGGTCAAGAGGCTCTCCCCCTCTGTTGCACATTCCCTCTCCTGGGAATCAAAGTCACTCTCTCTCTTTCTCTCTTCACTGTGTTAAGATGGATTTCTAATCTCTGACCGGGTGGACAGACTTTAGGAGACCAACCTAGTTATAGTGAACATGGGAAACCCGGGGAGTTTAGCCAAACCAATCAAGGTAGCATGTACAGTGGTCAAGACTAAGTTACAGGAGAGGCGAGTGTGGTTAGGAGTCTACAATGAGTCCACAAAGTGAGCACACAATGATTCAACTCAGACAGTAAGTATAAAAATACTATATTATTGGCCAAGAAACACACTAGGAAAATGAATCAAACAGGTAATGTTATCGCACAATACTAAAATTAATAAACATATATACAGTCACAGTTAGAGCAAAGTGTACAGTTCACCCCCACAATACCTAAAAGGGAAGGTAGTTAACAATTGTACCGACAGTCCACAGGAATAGGAACCCTAACTTGTAAAGTCCTACCCTAAATTGAATGGGGCCTTGTCTGCAAAGCTTCACACATACTTTTGTAAGTTGGGAAAAAGCTAGGGAAATGTTCAAATTAATTTGAAGATCAGTCCAGAAGACTTTCGAAGGAGTTTACTGGTGAGTAAAGTACTTTTCTATCTTTTGAAGGACTTTTGCAACAAGTGTTGCCAAAGCAAAGTAGTTTAAAACAAATCAAAGTTCTTCACAAACTTTATTATGGAGGAGATGGGGGCACCGTTAAGTATGGGGACTACTCACTACCCGTATTCAGATTTTTCCCAAGACGTGGCAGTTTGAAGGAAGATCGCTGGGGGTAGCTTTTCCCACCATTGGATACAGTAGCAGATGCCCAGGAGCTACGGGTGCAAGCAAAGTTCTGGTCGGGTCCAGGAGCAGAATGCAACCCTTTCCAGTGGACGAATGCAGCAGGCAATGATGCAGGACTCTTCTGGACATTCTACCAGACGGGGGGTAGCCGGTTCTAGCGATTGTCACTGCTGACAGAAACAGCAGGCATCCCAGTAGTTGCAGTCAACGAAAGCCTTGCATTTCCAGACCCCTTGATGCTGGAATGTTGAAACTTTGCAGGAAGGAGACTTATAGGACTAGCTGGAGAACACCTAATGTTCCAGGAGAAAATGCAGAACGGCAACGCTTCTGGCGCAGTAGCCCAAAATGGAGTTGGTCGTCAGTCCACCGGGTGGTCCAGGGATGCTTCTGAACACTTCAGGCTGCAGGAACACAAGAAGACAATCAGACTGGTTGGTCCCACCAGTCCAAAGGGCACAAGCCACAGCAAGGGTCTTCTGAGATCAGTACCCAGACAGGGCTCCACTGGGACAGCAGCAAGGAATAATCGCCATGCCTCTTCAGGATTCTTCCGCAGGTTTTCTGTTATCTGCACAGCCAGACAGACTACTTGGCCCCTCTGCTAATCTGCTGGAATGCTGCAGGGCACCTCTTCTTATCCCAAATTCCAGTGAATGATCAGACCCAGCCCTCCAATGGAAATATCTGCCCCACACATGCACACCAGAAGTGGTCCAATCAGGGACCACTGTGGAGCTGACTCATGCATGCCCACTAGAGGGACCAACAAATCCCATCCCACTTCTTGGGACCCAACATGTATGGCATGCACTAGCCCACAAAAGCCACTGCTTTCCCGGGCAAATGCATGACCATAAAAAGGAATTTCCTGACCTGGGAAGGTGGGAAGAAGGCCATAGAACAAAGTAACCAAAGAACAAGTGAAAAACCTTGTGGCACGGCCATGTTAGGACACTAGCCACGGTTACTAGCCAAACGCTGTAAAGGCCAGAGAGCTAACTAAAAATATATAAAAAATAGTAAAAATGTAACTGCTGCAACCAGCTTGTCTATATCAAACAAACTGACGGTCCCATGTAGCCATTTAATTCAATAATCTTGGGCTTGAAAGCAATTAGTTGAAAAGAGATTTATTCAATGCAAAAGCTTTGTGTCAATTAACACATTGTTTAGAAACATATCAAGGCACTCACCCGGTACATCTCGTTCAAAAACAAGACCCATTCCCTACACACATAACCCATCCTTCAATTATACTTACGCATTCCTAAGCATGTAAACACAACAGTCATTAATAAACAAATACTTTTTTTGCAATATACACAAAAAAACAAACAAAAGCAAAGAGACAGAAAATATTCCTGGCTGGTCCTGGAAAGAAGATCCAAAGTAAGTATCCTCCCGTCCCCTGCACACTATCTAGTACTGTACAAAACAATAAACATTTCAATTCAGTATTACTGTGATTCAATGCATACAACAGTGACCAAGAGAAACAATTTGTTCAGTTTTCACAAGAAAAATAAGATTTAATGATAACAGAAAATAACGCAGAAACCGCCTTTATGTCCGCTATTGGCTGACGTGGTTCGAGGTAAAGACCCCTTCTTCTTGAGCCTTGCGGACTGGAAAGAAACCACAGAAAACCGAATCAATCTTGTGTGTAATACATCACTAATTAAAGTTATGAATCATTATTTTTCATTTAGAATTATCAGGACATTCTCGGCACAATTGCTTAAGTATTCATTGCATATGTACTTATGAGTCACCTGGATGTCACCCCCCCTGCTTTGGATATACTCACTTCGGTCCATTAATCTAAAGTAACTCAAAATTAATCACCAAAAATAGAGTGAGCGCCTCATGCACCCCAACCACCCAGTGTGGTACTAATGTGAAGACCAGTGATTCTTACCGGTTTTCTCTTCACGAGGTATACATGATTCAAAAATTTAAGATATGGCAAAGAATCAGTTCCTAAAATATAGGATGAAGCCATTAACTTACTGTATGGTGCCAATTCCATGTTACGTTTACATCCTTAATATCCCGAGTATCAATGGGTAAGTGGGCCTTACTGACCTGTCCAAAACAAGGGTACTTTCCTCCCTAGTTCCAAACATGGAATCAACGAGAGCCATCAAACTCCGTCACTGGTTTTCAATCCTGCGTTTACTAGAGTATGTCCCAGTGAGTCACCAGCACCTGCAGGCAAACAAACAGCGGCGTGGTTGCTGGGTATGTGCTTACGATAAACGACTCCCGTTTGCAAATGACTTCTCATCTCTATTTGTCATCTATGTCTGCTTCCAGATATTAGAAATAATATGCACTCACCCGCTGCAGAGGCCTCGCATCCACTTGTCGGTACTGGAGTCTATTAGTTGGCGATCAGTAGAAGTGCACTCACATCAGTAGAAGTGCACTCTTCACATATTGAATTTCAATAACTGCGGCTGGCAGCATATACTGAAAAAAAGATAAAGACCCACGCTATTGAAATGGTGCGTATTATTTCCCATCCATAGCATGCATATGCACTCAATGGCATAGCATCACGGTATACAAGTATACAAATATGCAGAGACATAACGCTCACCCTGTCAGACCGCGAGGGCTACGTTCCCCGTACTCTCACCATGCTCTGCAGAGGATGGCGTCTGTCTCCACTGCAACGGCCCTCGCGTCCAGCTTGTGCTGTCGGACATTTTGGGTAAACTTGTAGATTCTGGTTGCCTGACTCAACGAGGAAGGACTACCCATGATAGTTTCTATAAGTAGGCGTCCATCTTGTAATGTAGTCTAATGTATGGGGCACCAGTGTCAATTCACTTCACCTAACCAGAACCTTCTCTATACGCATAGTACGCTCTATTTTTGTTGAAAATTTAATGGAGTTTACATGGTGAGGCATATGTAGCAGTCATCAACTCTCCAGAGAGATAAAAAAAATATTAAATTATGGGTCAACATCTAAGTGGCTCGTATATCCTTGAAACATAACATATCACATATCTTTTACCGAAAAATAACCAGGTTACTCACCGTAGTAACCACCTTACTCCTAGTCCATAGTCCCCTTTCCTCCATACTTATGGGACATTCCTCCGTCCTGTGGGGACGGGACCGGAGCACTTTGTAAAAAGCATCCAAAAATGTTGAAACTTTTTTTAGTCCTTCCTCTCTTTCCGGGCGGGGCCCGGCACGCAGCCATCTCAGCTCCGCCCTGCGCATCGCCCATCAGTCCTTTTCTATCACCAGGTCCACGACCTCTTAGCAATAACAGAGGAACCTTATTAGAGGGGACGGCAGGCGGGCGTATGGAGGAAAGGGGACTATGGACCAGGAGTAAGGTGGTCACTACGGTGAGTAACCTGGTTATACTCCTACGTCCCATCCCCTTTCCTCCATACTTATGGGAGATTCCCAAGCACTCCTTACAGGAACTATGGGTGGATGGAAAATCCCTTACTGAAAAAGGTTCATCAGCACAGCCTGGCCAAACTGAGCATCAGATCTTGAGCTCATGTCTAGACAATAATGCTTACAAAAAGCAGATTGGGAGGCCCAAGTAGCCGCCTTTGCAATGGTCTCCCAGGGGACATATTTCTGAAAGGCAACCGTGGCTGCCTTGCCCCGCACCAGGTGTGCATGAATACCTTTAGGAGGCTTCAGCCCTTAGACGGTGTAAGACTCCGTAATGCAGGCAGCGATCCACCGAGAAATAGTCGCCTTAGAAGCCTGCTTACCTTGTGGGTTACCAAAGGTCACAAACAGTTGAGAAGAACTCCTAAGCTTGGATGTTCTGTCCAGATAGAACTTAAGAGCCGTTCTAACATCGAGGCAATGCAGAACCCTTTCTGCCTCTGAGGCAGGTTTCAGAAAAAAGACCGGCAGGGAGATTGACTGGTTCAGATGGAACTCAGATAACACCTTTGGCAGGAAAGTAGGATTTGTCCGTAGGACCACCTTATCCTTGTGAAAGACCAAGAAGGGATGCTCCACAGACAAAGCCTGGAGCTCACTCACACGCCTTGCTGAAGTAACGGCGACCAAAAAGGACACCTTCCACGACAGGTGCTTGAGGTCTACCGTGGCCATTGGTTCGAAATGTTTATGGCACAGTGCCGTCAGGACTACATTTAGATCCCACATCGGGTGCGGACTACGAATCCGAGGATAAAGGCACATCAAGCCAGCAAAATGCATCTTAACCACTGGGTTAGACAGAGAGTAAGAGCATTGCTCCGTCGATAGGTAAGCGGAAACCGCCGAAAGATAAGTTCTGCATGACAGAATGTGGACACCCGACTCTGCTAAGTAGGATACAAAGGACAGTACCATGTTAATTGCAGCCCCCCTTGGGTCCAACTGCTTGCTTAAACACCAATGACAGAACCTGAGCCATTTGCTTCTGTACTGGGACCTAGTCGAGGGTTTTCTGGCTGCCTGGATAATACGCATGTTATCCGCAGACAGGTTAAGATGTTCTAAAGGCTTGAATTCAGGCACCATGCCGCCAAGCTGAGCGATTGTGGGAAGGGGTGCCATAGCTGCTGTTCCCCCTGGTGAAGAAGATCGGGGTCACTGGTAACCTGATCGGTGGATACACCGATAGTTGTTGAAGTTCTGAGAACCAAAACCTGGCCGGCCACCACGGGGCTATGAGTAGAAGAGAACAGTTCACTGAGTTCTTCAATTTGCAAATCGTCCGGTGAACTAGAGGCAGAGGTGGGAAAGGATAAGCCCTCATGTTGTGCCATGGAATCTCGAGAGCATCCCCCAGATAGGAGACCTCCAGCCCGATTCTGGAGGCATACAGAGGAAGCTTCTTGTTTGTCGTCGTAGCGAAGAGGTCCACTTCCGGTGTGCCCCAATGCAGGAAAATCCATGAGAAGACCTCCGCCTTCAACTCCCACTCATAGCTGACCATTGTCCGCCAGCTGAGGGCATCTGCCGTGACATTCAGCTGGCCCGGGATGTGTACTGCAAGTAGCCAGACACCATGAAGAACAGTCCACTCCCAAATCTGGATGGACAGGACCACGAGGGGGGGAGACTTGGTTCCCCCTTGCTTGTTGATGTAATACATCAACACCACATTGTCCGTGTGTCATGAACCATCAAACTCGTCCTTTTTGGACTTCCTGGTCCCTGACCCATAGAGACCCATACACAGCGGTACACCCAACATGGCCACAGACCACAGAACGCAGCGCACCAGTTTCTGCATTGCACGCATCACGTTCCATAAAGCGGCCACGCCCCCGCGGCTCTGCGCGTCTCAACGCTACTGTTTACTGAGGTTGACGTGTGCTGCCGAAGTTCGCTCTTGTTAACTACTAGGTCCTGGTTCCTGGCTCCTTGAACCCTTCACCTTCCTCCAATTTCCCTTGCCCTCCTTTTCATCCCGTATCTCCGCGTGCACTCTGCCGAGTGTAAGCTTTGCTGTTTCCAGGAATTCCCGGATATTCTGAACGATCCAGGATTCGGATCATGGAACGCATGCTGGAAGCTGAGGACACCCGCGCGGGGTTATATAAGACCCGTGCCGTACGAAGGAAGTCTTCAACAAAGAAAGAAAAAAAACAGGTGAGAAGGGGGGAAACCTGTGACACCGTGCGGATACGGACCGCTTTGTTGGCAATGATCGGTCTGAACGCCTTGAGCGCTTGGAAAAATCGCCAGAAGCTCCAGATGATTTATGTGAAGGAGCTTGTCCTGAGGCGACCAAAGGTCAGAGACCTGAAGAAGGTCCAACGTCGCACCCCACCCCAGAAGTGAGGAGTCCGTTGTGACCGTTACCATCATGGTTGGGTCCTGAAACCCCGCCCCTACCGACAGGTTGATGAAAGACGACCACCAGTCCAGTCTGCTCTCATGAAAGCCGGATTCGTTATCAACTTGGAGTCCGGATCTACAGCCTGAAGCCAAGAACTCCGAAGAGCCATCTGCGTCCACCTCATTTTGAGATAGGCAAGAGGAAGAGCCAACACACACGAGGCCATGAGACCCAGAAGCCTCTGAAAGCACCAGGCCGACATGCTCTCCAACTGTGCAAACATCTGACACGTGGCCAACAGATCTGCCATTCTGTCCCCGGTCAGGTACACTCTGCAGTCGATCGTGTTCCAGCGAAAACCCAGGAAAATCAAGTCCGGAGAGACCGTCATAGAAGATTTCCGCCAGTTCACCGACAGCCCAAGGTGGAACAGAAGCTGGAGGAGAGACCGAAGATTGCAGGCGGCTTTCAAAGGGCACGGGCTGCACAAGAGCCAGTCGTCCAAATACGGATACACATGGATACCCTGCAGACGAAGATAGGCCGCGATCACCAACATCATCTTCGTGAAAACACACAGCGCCGAGCTGAGGCCAAAAGGAAGCACTCGAAATTGGAAGTGCTCCTCTCCCACAGAAAAGCAGAGATATCTTCTGTGTGGATTCCTAATCAGAATATGCATGTACGCACCCTGAAGGTCCACCACGCTGTGCTAATCGCCCATCTGCAAGGAGGACCTATCTGGCCAGGCGTGATCATCTTGAGCCTCTCTTGGGGTAGGAAAAGATTGAACTGGGAAAGATCTAGGATGGTGCGCAGGCCAGCCTGGTTGGGTTTGGGCACCGTAAACAGCCGGGAGTAGAAGCCCTCCCCTCGTTCCCCAAGGGAAACGGGTTCCACAGCTCTGAGATCCAGAAGTTTTTGAATCTCGGCCTTTAGGGAGGACGACCCCGACGGCTGGAAAGGAGGGTTGAAGGGCAGGGTATGGGGTAAGGGTAAGTGGAAGCACGCCTGAGCGACTGACAAGACCCACCCGTCTTTGGTGATGGTCTGCCACGCCTCCCAAAGAGACGCAATGTGTCCTCCCACCGGGGTCTCGTGCGAGCGCAGAGAACCCTAATTTTGTAGGCTTTTCAGTGGTGTTACCACCTGAACCTGAGGAGGAGGCTGAGGAGTGGGAGAAAAACCGAGTCTGTTGCTGCCTCCGGCGGTTAGTACCCAAAGGGATATCCACTCTACGAGATTTCCGGTCTAGAAAACCTCTAAAACCAGAAGAGGGCAGGCTTTGCGATAACGGTCTCTGGGCCCTAAAAGGAGTTTTAACTAGGACTGACAAGGACTTAGCTGTCTGGGTGCTGTCCTTCATCTTGGTCAGCTCCACATCAGTTGTAGAATGGAACAGCTCCTCACCGTCAAACGGAAGGTCCAACACCTTGTCCTGCACTTCCTTTGAAAATTTGGTGGCATGCAACCACGCCTGTCGGGAGGTATCAACTCCCAGCATAAGGCCCCGAGCCGAAGTGTCAACGTGGTGTGCCGCAGCTTCCAGCAGATCCTGGGCCAAGACCCAGGCATCGGACAATCCTGCCTTAAAGTCTTCCAGCTTCTCGACAGGAATGAACTCCTCAAACTCCGACAGACCTTTCCACATCCTCATATTCGCCCCCGCTAACACCAGTTCCGCATTAGCCTGCCGGAGCTGCAAGGCCAAGTTAGCGAAAATCTTCCTCCCAAGGTAGTCGAGGAGCTTGTCCTCCTTCCCCAGAACCTGAGTAGCCGTCGTAGAAGAGGATGCTGCAGGCCTGGACTGTAAAGAGGCCGCAGCCACCACTGTGGAGGAGGAGGGCGGACAAGACGACAGGGCCACCTCTTCCGAAGAATGCAGCCTGTAACGCACATCAATTTTCTTATTGTCGAAAAGTCCAGAGTGTGGCTTTTCCCAGACCCTACGGACCTCGGCCAGAAAGTGCTTCTGCAAGAACAGGCCGGTACGCTCCAAAGGAGACAGTGTGAACGCCCCAGAAAGCACACCCTCCTGCGGAGCGGGTGCCTCGGGCACCGGAACATCCAAAAAGCACATCATGTCCAGTACCCGTTCATGAAAAGCTCTAATAGAGCGGGGCAGGTCCTCGTTGTCCTGATCGCCCTGCGCCTCATCCGACAGGTCAGGATCCTGCTGAACCGTGTCGGACACTGCCTTGTCCACAGGAGACAATGGGGGCAATGGCGGAAGGGTCGGGGGAGGCACCGTAGGCAATGGCCGCACCGGCAGAGCCACCGGAGGAGCGGGTGGAGCCGGAGGCGCGGGTGGACATATCCCCCTAAAAAGCCCCTTGAAATATTTCCTCATGGGGTCGGTACACATGACCGTCTGAAATTTGCCAAAAAAAGTATCCTCCGGGGACTGTTTTGGAGCTACCGGAGGAGGCCTCTCATGAGGAGGTTAATTCCAGGGACGGAACGGGGAGGGTTGCCACACAGGCCCATCCCCCGAAGTGTCGACAAAAATCAAAGGTGCCGACCCCACAGGCAATGAAACATTGTGCGGAAGGGGCATCTGAGCGTTCCAGTCGTAAACTGGGCGAAAAGGATGCGCACAAGGAATTTTATGTTCACCCACAGAACCAAGCCCTACACCTGAGGCAGATGGCGTAGTTTTAGGGGAGGGGAACTGCGGCACGTGAGGAAGTGAGGCAGAGGTCCCTATCGATGGATCAGGTGTCTTAACTTTAGCCTTTAAGTAAGGAACCTCGGCAGAGCCGGTGCTATGAGGCCTGGAATGTTTCTGCAACATAACAATAGCCAAATTAGCCTTCACAGGAAGGGCCTCAGCGCTGCCGGTAAAGGAAGAACTTTCCTTCTTTGCCCTCTCAACAGTTCTGGCGTCGCCACAAGAGTGGGAACTGTGAGAAACAACTTTCACTGATAAGGCCTTGCCAGGCCTCTCAGAAATGTTGGTAACTTTAGCCTCTGTATGAGGGACCTCGGATCCAGGTCCGGTAACAGCCTTACAAGCGCGAGCCTCGAACATCCGTTCGGTAACACCAAGCCCAACCAAGGCCTCGGGGCGTACCCCGGTTTTATTTTTGAGGGAAGTCGATAAAGAGGCCTCAAAGCTAGCTTCAGTACCCCACGACTCAGTAGAACTGAGTCTGCAAGCAGCCCCCAAAGAAGGGGCCTCGGAGTGTACTCCGGTATCCACAGGCCCCTTACGGAGACCCTCGGAGAAAACTCTGGTACAATTCTTAGGCCCAGAAGGCACCTCAGGGCAATCCCCGGTGACAGAGCGACTAACGCTCCTCCCGGCTCGGGAAGAGCCTGGAAAGATGTCTCCCATCCGGGGTGCTATAAAAAGTAAAGAACTTACCGGCGTTTCTTCTTTTCATCGATAAAAGCTTGAAAATGCAAAGGAGGGGCACGTCGAAACACCTCCTCCCAGAGCTCCAACCGACGTCCCGGACCGAAAGGGAATCACAGTAAAAACAGGAGTCCCACGGTGGTCCGGACCCAAACACTCGAGACAAAGAGGATGGGGGTCCGCCCTCGCGAAGAGTCAGTGACACAATGAACAATCTGGAAAGTCTAGTTTGAACGACATAGACAGACTAGTACACGATCGCTAGCGAGAGCCAGTGAGGAAAAAAGGGAAGAAAATCTTCTGCGGATGCAAGTGCGTCCAGTCCCGAACGAGCGGAGAAAAGGACTGGTGGGCGATGCGCAGGGCGGAGCCGAGATGGGCGGGGTTACGGCCGCGTGCTGGGCCGCACGCAGAAAGAGAGGAAGGACTAAAACTGTTTGCAAAAGTTTTTGATGCTTTTTACAAAGTGCTCCAGTCCCGTCCCCACAGGACAGAGGAATGTCCCATAAGTATGGAGGAAAGGGGACGGGACGTTGGAGTACAGTATTATTATAAAGTGAAAAACACTCTTGAAAACAGTATTATAAAGCGAAAAACATGCCATGCCCGTATTTCCACTCTCTTGAATGATATTTCTGGATCTTCTGTCTCTAATCAATAGATGAAAGTACCTAATGTCATTTACTGAGCTTGTGGTACACAATAGTCCTGATCCTATAGTTATACATTACCAATCTATTTGATATACCATTGTCATTATGTCTTGATAATCGACACCGTACAATCTCAATCAGGTGTTTACTTTACACTATGCATCACCAGTATTGTTGGACAGATGTGGTCAAACCCTGACATAATTACCATTACATGCACCTATATACACGGTACATCGTTGATGTTCCAAGCATGTCAGAATAGAAATCATCATATAGTGTCAATCAATGCTCGTTTCACATTCTGTAACCCAAGGATTGCTAAATTGCAGTAATTTCATAAGTTTTGGTTCAACACATATTACACAAAGCACTTCAACGAACAGTCTTCATTAAGACCCTTTGGTTGTACTGTATCTAGTAGGTGGACCCAGTACATCTCTCTCTGCATCAGAAGTGCCTGATAGTTGCCTCCTCTCTGTGGTCGTTTGACCACTTCCAGTATATGGAATTTCAATTGCGCTATGGTTTGAGGATGTTCATGGTAATTTCTAGACACTGGGAATCTGGGATTTTTGCATTTTATGTTAAACTTGTGTTCAGTCTAAGGTTCTTTTGCCGATTTCATTGTCTTTCCAATATAGAGCTTTCCGCAGGGGCATTTTATTCTGTATATTATGCCTGATGTGAGGCAAGTCGCAAAATCTTTTAATTTGATTTTTTTGCCAGTTTGTGTATGTGAGATAGTTTTACCTTTTACAATATTGTTACAGTGCGTACAGAATAATCATGGGAAAATTCCCTTCTTTTTAGTTTTCAAAAACAGTTGCCTATCCTTCAAAGGTTTTTCAGCCCTTACCAACTTGTCCCTCAAGTTTCTTCCTCTTTTGAAGGCCATCATCAGCGATTTGGGAAACAGTTTGTAAAGTAGGGTCATTATGTATTATGTTCCAGTGCTTGTTGATAATTCTGCTGATCTGAAAGCTCTGTCTCAAGAATTTAGAAATGAATAGCAATGGGACTTCTTTGGTTTTCTCGTAGGTTGATAATAGTTGTGCTTTCGATATTACCATTGATCTTGTCTTTGCTTCATCTAAAACTTCCATTGGATAACCTCTTTGTCTAAATTTATCCACCAATGCTGAACATTCTGTGTCTATTCCTGCTGGGTCTGATATTATCCAATTCCAAGGAGGAATTGTTAGAATTATTTGCTTATGTGAATACAATACACACTAGAATTAAGTTCACTCTTGACATTGGGTCTCCAGCACTCCACTTTCTAGATGTAAGCCTTCAGATAAAAGATGGGAATATCGCAACTACTGTTTACCATAAACCGACAAATGCAAATAATCTGCTCCATTAAACAAGATTTCATCTGAGAGCTATATTTAAATGTTTGCCCTACAGTCAAAATCTGAGATTAAAGAGGAGACCTGCAGGAGAGAAAGCAAAACCCATACTGCAGTCTGGCGCTGCAGATTCCTGTGTGGGAGAGGGGCCGCATGCACTGAGGCTCTGCAGGACCGGGGTTCCCCACCTACCCCCTACCCCCTGGCTGCCATGTTGGGACGACGGTGGGAAGGACACACAAAGCGTTGCCGACTCGAGGAGCCATCGGAGGGAGGAAGCTGAGGTCCGAGGGCTAACTGCTGATCTCTGTGGACGGAGGAGGGAGGAGATGCCAGTGCAGCCCCAGGTCAAGGCACGCACCCAGAGCCTCCCCCAGAGCCTCCATCACTCCTCACACCCACCCAAGCTACACAGGTACGACACCTTATTAACTCATTGTCAATTGCCCTCTGGACTGCACACACCAATGATGTAGGCCACATTCTCTCTGCCAAACCTGTTTGCATCACTCTTAATCCTGAGGTCCCTCTGCCATGAGTACTCAGTATAGGATCTCCCCACAAGAAGAGGTAGATATTAAACCTGTCATCTCCTCCCTCATTGGCCAGGGCATCCTCTACTACACCACTAGCTCTTGCAATACTCTGATATTCCCTATAGAAAAAAAAGGCACAGGAAAATTCTGTTTTGGTCACGACTTACGCGCCCATCAATAAGGCTGTCATGTCATACCGCCACATCTGATGGTACTGGACCCCCTCTCCTGTATCCTGCCAAACACCCACTTTTTCACTTGCATTGATCTTGCCTCTGCCTTTTTCTCTGTCCCCATCCACCCTGACTCGCAGTAACTCTTTGCCTTCACATACAAGGGACATCAGCTCACCTACAGGTCCCTTCCCATGGGCTTTACTGACTCGCCATCACTCTTCCCCCAGAATCTGCAGGAAGACCTCCAGGATCTCACCTTCTCGGGGAGCTCCAATATGATCCAATATGTTTATGACGTCCTGCAGGCATCTCCTTCCTTTCAAGACTCCCTATCAGACTCCAAAGTGCTCCTATCTACCCTGCAAGCAAAAGGTCACAAAATAAACAAGGCTAAATTGCAGCTCTGCCCTCCCCCCCACTGTCCAATACCTAGGACACAACATTTCCCATGGCGCTAGGCGCCTTGCCCCCTCTCGGCTGTCCTGCATCTTACAATGTCCCAAGCCTGCCACTAAAAGACAGGTCTGCTCCTTTTTGGGAATGAACACTTTCTGTTGCCCCTGGATCCTTGATTTTGCCTCTACTGTAGCACCTATGCAAAAGATGCTACATGACTCCCAGCCTGACAAACTCAGATGGTCTCCTGACGCTTCAACAGCCTTCTCCAAGATCAAGACTGCCCTCTTCATTGCCCCCACCCTTCCTGACTGTTTTGTGAGGAGAAGGAGGGGTATATTATGAGTCCCTCCTACCTACACCTGATGACGGTGACCCACACAACTGCCTTGCAGCGGTTGACATTGTGTCATCGCCTAGAGCTGACCTCCAGGATAGCCTCCTCCCCAATGCCGAGCTAGTTCTCTTCATTGATGGTTCTTGTCTTAGGGACTCTGCAGGGATTCGCAGGCCGGCTTTGCAGTTTGCACCTCCTTTGATGTATTAGAAGCATTTCAGCTCCCATCAATACGATCTGCACAAGTTGCTGAACTCATTGACCTCACACCATCGCCACACAACTCACAGCCACAATATACACTGATTCACGTTACACCTTTGGTATCTCACATGACTATGGAACCATATGGAAACAGAGAGGTTACCTCACTGCCCAAGATACTCCCGTTATCAATGCTCCCTATGGTGAAGCACTGCTTAGTGCGATCTTGCTACACACTGAGTTAGCCACTGTAAAATGTAAGGCCCACACTCGGATTTTCTGACAGCACCTCACAGGGTAACGCATTGGCTGACTGCCATGAGGAAAATACATCCCTGCATGGCACTCAGGTTCCTGATTATGTGCTACTGTTTCTCCTCTCATTTCAGGACCCCCTAGCATCTCTTTCCATCCTGGCAGACCTCCAAGATGCAGCCCCCCAGGCAGAGGAACAGGGCTGGGAAAGTAAAGGATGTGTTTGTTGCTCTGATCACATGGCGTGATAACTCAGGCCGGTTAGTGGCCCCACTATTATTATCACCATACCTAGCACGTATTGCTCACTAAATGTCCCATTCAAGCAAGGGAAATATGACCTCAGAGGTCCAGAGATATTAGTTCACCCCTAAATTCCCCTCCATTTCTCAGACATACTCTGCTCACTGTCCAACATGTCTCAAGTTCAACCCTGGAAAGCCTGTGAAAACCACTCTGGGGGTGCATGAAGTCCCTTATGGCCCCTTTGTGAATCCCCAAATAAACTTCATTAGCATGACCAAGTATGCCTCTTTCAAATACATTCATGTGGCATTAAACACATTTTCTGAGGTCTAACCCTAGTAAATATGGTGATTCCATTACAGTGCCCAAGAAACTGCTCAGAGACTGCATCCCACGTTTTGGCCTCCCAGTTTCTATAAACTCTGAGAGGGGTACCCATTTCACAGGACAAATTGTACAGAACATTTGCAATGCCCTAGGCATCCTACAGAATTTCCACTGCTCCTATCACCAGGAATTGGCCAGGTCAGTCAAATGTCGAAATGTCAACATAAAGAACCGCCTTGCCAAAGTATTCCATGAAATAGGCCTAAGTTGGGCTGATGCCCTCCCTCTTGTACTCATGGGCATAAGAAACACTGTTAATAGAGGAGGCCCATGAGAATGCCAGTTACTCCGCCACCTTCTCCTTAACTCTGTGATTTGCAACTGAATGATGATCTTGTTGTTTCCTATTGCAAAAGACTAATGCTCATTGTCAGTTCTCACTTCCAGCAAATCCAAGAAGCCCTTCCACGACTGCCTGAAACACTGTGCCACAGCCTCCTACCTGGAGACTGGGTAATCCTGAAAGTGCATCAGTGAAAATCCTCACTGCACCCTCACTGGAAAGGTCTGTTACAGGTCCTGCTGACAACCCACACCACAGTACGCTGTAGAGGCCATGACTCCCAGGTCCATGCTAGCGAGTGTAAAAACAGCACCTCCAATTGACGACGAAGAAAATCAAGGGGTCCAGGTCGTCATGGTAGTGGAGCTTCATCATTGAGGAGTGCTGGATGTGGAGTCACCAGGGTTTTAGCTGCTGGGACCCCGGTGGATAGCTGAAGAGGGGTGTCTTTATCCTGTACCCCTGGAGATTGCAGTTCAGCTGACCACTGGGGTCCCAGCAGCTAAAACCCCAGTGACTCCATATCCAGCACTCCTTGATGACGAAGCCCTGCTTACCTGTTCCAAGGTACAACTTGCGGAGTGTGGCCACCATCTCACCTGACATTAGCAGGTGAACCACATCTACCAGAAGCACACCACTGCTACACCTGTCTCCTGTGGGTGGCCCACACTCTCAATACTTGCTACATGTGTCTCCTACAGTGGCCCATCGGTCTCAAAGGTTTTGTCACCAAGCAGCTACAATAACGCTCTGCACCTGGAGTGTAGGTGCATAAATCCTCCAGCCCAAGGGGTTTGGCAGCGAACTGAATGTGCTCAGCGCCATAGCTGAAGGATTTGTTCTGCAGTTATTGATCTCTGCACAAGGACCCACGTGAAGCATCTGTGTCTCCTTCTCGCTGAGGGGTGTACCAGCTTTACCTTATTTGCCTTTATTCCCCTGTCTGGTACAGTTTGGCATGCTCCCCCCCCCCACCCTCCCTGTCTTCGACTTGCAGCTCACCAGGCTAGAATACTAGAACACCGCCCTGATTTCCTCCAGCTCTACGCATGGGTCATCATTATTCTTGCTGGGATCCTGAACTTTTGCATCATTCTCTTTGCCCTCTACCGGATCCTGTAATGACTGACGCTCTTTGGAACATTTGGGCACAAGGCACCAACCTCTGTAGGGTTGGAGTGGTAAAACTAAGAATAATGTTGTTATTGCATTATTCATGCATTCACCATTCACTGTCTGAATTGGACCCTAAAAGGAGCGACTATGAAGTTGCTGAGCACTAGACAAAGCTTAATTCTTACTGAGTTTCAGTTCTTTTAGGTTGTGAGATGTTACCGGTCACAAAATATATATAATGGTGTTGCGGTAGTTATACGATAGCTTAAGCTATGTGGCAAGTTGAATTGGAAACTGTAAAAACCTTTTCCTTCGTAACTTCTTAACTCGTCTGTGAAGGTTCACCATATTTAAGTTGAAAGTTTGGCCATATGAGTACTCACATGCCAGGTTTAGTGACATTTGATAAGTGTTTTCATGATGAGACAGATGTTGCTTTGAAAAGGTGTTTTTACATGGTGTTTTCGATGGAGCCCAAAAAACACTGATTTTCAGGACAACTGTATCAAAATTGGCTTCTTTGATGTTCAAGACTTTTGCTATACACTTAGGAACTGGCTCACAGAACAAACATTTCACAAATCAGATCAAGACATTTTGAGTTACTCACTTTTCAAAATGGCAAATTGTGTCTACATTTCATCTGTACAGAGAAGTGCTGGAAAATACAAAAGCATGTTCAGAAAAGAAAATGCATGCGAAAATACACAACCATAATTGGTAGTGGATTTATTGCTCAACAAAAAACTGCTCGAATTTATTTTGCTTAGTTATTTTCTTGGAATTTTACCACCAAAATGTAGATGGGGGGTTGGGGTGAGGCAATATTGGTGGGAGGTGTTGGGAGGAAGGTAAGGGTAGTGGGAGGATCCCAATAAGTGTAACTCAAAGTACAAACAAAAAGAATTCCCAATTTCACTGAAGTAGTCAAGATGTATGCATTTACACAATGTATTTGTATTTATTTAGTAAATTTTATACAGCGCTTTAAGCCAAAGCGCTTTACATGAAACAACAGGTTATACATGAGAAGCAATTTCAGACAAGTTATGAGTGAAATAACCAAGAACAATATGTAAAACAATTTGCCAGGTGCATAAGAGAGAAACATGGGTCGGATAGGGCATTAGAGGGAAAAAGAGGAGAGCTGTCAGGTGGGAGATTGGAGTAGGTGGGATTTTAAGGAGGTACGGAAAGATGAATAAGAGGAGATAGCGCAGATAGTGAGGAGGAGACAATTCCACTGGCGTGGGGCAAGGAGCTGGAAGGAGCAGAAGCAGGAAGGAGCACATGTGCAGATGGGACTGCCAGTAGGAAGTGATCAGCGGAGCGGAGTGGGCGAGAGGGGGAGTAGAATGAGAGGAGGGAGGAAAGGTAGGGAGGAGCAAGATCATAAAGAGATTTGAAGACAAGGCAAAGGAAGTTAAATTTGAGTTGAGAATGAAAAGAGAGCCAACCTAGTGAGGAGAGTGAGGAGGAGATGGAATTGTGAGGAGAAAGAGTAAAGAGAGAACGGATGGTGGAGTGGTAGAGGGATTTGAGGGGGGCAAGATGGAAGGTGAGGAGGCCAAAGGGCAGAGCAGAACAGTAGTAGAGTTGAGAAGAGATTCAAGAAGAAATTAGGAGTTTAGTGGTGTGAAAGGTAAGAAAAGATCAGATTTTGCAAATGTTGTAAAGATGGAAGCGACAAGCACGGGAGGTAAGAGAGATGTGGTGAGTAAAGGAGAGGTTTGAGTCAAAGTGGAGGCCGGGGCTGCGGGCAGAGGCTGAGATGGGGAGTTGTGAGGAGGAAAGAGAATGTAGGGAGTGGGAGGGTAGAGCGAGGGTGTTGGCAGGAAAGAATGAAACTTTGGTTTTATCAGTCTTTAGGGAGAGAAAGTGGGAAGACATCCAGGATTTGATAGCAGTGAGACAGGAGGAGAATTTAAGGTGGATATCGGGATTGAAGGATGATAAGGAGAGGAAGAGTTGGGTGTCGTCAGCGTAGTAGTGGTAAGAGACACCAAAGGAAGAGATGATCGGAGCTATATGCACTCCGGATCAAACACGTGACTGCATGTGGTGAATGGCTCAATTGTGTGTTGTTACACTGGAAACTCAATAAAGCTGTTTGGCTGGTTTCCTGCGTCAAAGTGCAGTGATGTGGAGCCTTTGCTACTCACCGGTTAGCAGCTTTGGGAGAGGCGCTTGCCGCCATGGAACGGGAGCAGACCAGGCAGCTTGAGAGAAGTGAAAAATTGAGTTCTCCCACTCCCCTGCCCACTCCAGCTGAAACGAGGGACCCGTCTTGGTGCTTTGCTGGGTCAGATAGCCCCAGTGGCGTAGCCTGCCAACGAGAGAGACAGTTGACAGCATTTTGAAAGAGTAGAGAGGATCCTGAAATCGCTTTGGCGGGAACTACAGTTTAGGTGTGACAGGTGCCTCAGAAAATCCCGTTGGGCTGACGCTGAGACAGTCACATGTCAATCCGCTGCCTCTGGAATGTCAGTGGGCTGGGGTAGGGTCAGTCATATTCCTATTTCAGGCCGGTGGCTCTGCAAGGGTGGTAAGATCTGCTGCAGAGTCCGTTACATGTCAGGCTGCTGCCCTAAAAGGTTGGTTAGCCAGATGTCTGGTACTCTCAAAGCACCTGTATGGCAAAGGCAGAAGCGCCTCTGAAAGGCCAGTAGGCTTGCGGCAGTAGTGGCATTTCAGACTAGTGCTTCTAAAAGACTGGTTTAGCAGACATCTGCGGCCTGGGCCTTGACCTCACAGGCAAGTCAATCTGGGATAAAGTCAGTCGCGTGTTCCCTGAAGCGCAGGTGTAGCCAGGGCAGACAACCTTGCATCAAAAACCTTTGCACTGAAAGCTCAGCTAGGCTAAGGCAGCCAGTCCCCTGTTAGGCCTGTGCCCTAAAAAGCCAGCAAACCCGTAGCAGAGTTGGTCTCAGTGCCAGAAAAGTGCCTCTGAAAGGATGTTAGGGCTGGACCAGAGTTGGTCACAAATCATCTTGATGTGTCTGAAAGGCTGGCAGGTTTGGGGAACAATCACTCAAGTTGGGCCTCGTCATCAGGGTCAGTCATACGTTACTGTTGGCAAGGCTGAGACCCAGTGGGTCACACATCAGGACAGTGTGGCTGGAAGGCCTGCAGAGTTAAGCAGCCATCAGGAACACTTTAGGCAGGTGTGTCTTGAGGCTGAGGGCTCATGCAGTGGCCTCAGTAGTCTTAAAACTGTGGGGCTGTACCCAATCGGGCGCTCAAAGGATGTGCAGGGGTGGGGGGGTGGGCGCAAGGTTCTTTAAAAAGGGAGTACGGTGACTGCTTTTAATTGGAAATATAAGAAGTCATGGCTTGTGGCTGGGCGGCGACGATAGTTTTACTTAAGTAGGATAAGCACAAACACGTTTGGATACTGTTGCTCAAGACAAAGGCAGACCAACCTCAAAGGAGAGATCCTGTGTAAACAGACCAATGACATCAGAAGGCCTCTTTCCTAACACAGTCGCATTCTCATTTCATGACAAAGCTCAAAAAGCCCATGGATGAAAACCTTTAGTTTGGCCAAGATGTGAAGTAAGCTCGTACTATTCATTCGGGGCCCGATTCCGGTGTTATGAAAAAAGTAGTGTGGAAAGCAGACATTTTCCCTTCCATTTGCTAGAACTGCCATTTTTAGATGGTTGAAAAGATTGAAGGGGAGACGTCGTGCTTTCCAACAGCAAAAGCTGCTAAACTCTTTCGTTGTTCGAGCAACATGTGCACCAGTGTCACTGCAAGAAAATCTGAAAAGTCTGCCACTTTTCTAATTTAAGCAGTTCTCCTTGAGCTTCCTGTAAATAGGAAAAGTGATGCTGGTGGCTGATAAATGAATTTTTTGTTAAGGGAAAAGTGTGCAGTGTGTGTTAACGACAACGCTCACGTGCCGTAAGTTATGTAAATTAATTCATGTTTTAACAAATGCTAAAGCAAGGAGCATCCTCTCGCAGAGCCTTCCCTGCATTCCTGATGGTCACCAGGCCCGTTGCCAGGCCGTAAATCAGGCACAAGCTGAGGCTTTCATGTCCATACAGCATATTTTTTCTTCTTCAGAATATGGTGCTTTTAAGAAATGTGTTGTTCCTGCTTGGAACAACACATTTCTATTTTTACACAGACCTCTGATTCGGGTCCTCAGACCCGGTTTGCACCAGGGCCAGATCAAAGTGTGTAGAAAATAATGGGCTCCTCGAACATGTGCAATTATTTACTGAGCAGTTATGGTGTGGATTAATGTAAACAAATGTAATCGCCCGATTACTTACCAGTAATCTTCATTACCTCAAATGCACATCTTCTTTATCAGGTCCTAACCGATGAGGGGCGCCAGCTCCAAGGCAGACATCTGCTAGCAAGAATTATTCATAAATAACATTTCATTTTTCTTTCCTCTGTTCCGTGGCCTCTCCACTTCGGATTGCCATGAATTCTGCCCAGACCCAACGACATCCTGTATACCTCAAGCAACTATTTCAAAGACTTACAATATCCAGGGCTGGTGGGAGGGATTCAACAGACTCTGATGAGAAAGATGAAATTACAGTACCAGTAAGTAGGTGAACAGCTGGCATGGCAGGAGTATATCCCACTTTGTACTTCTTCCAGACCACCTGTCATGCCTTTCAGGGTCTTGTTTAATATCTCAACAAGCCCAGTGTTAAGTTCACAGGCAAGTGAGGTAAGATGCTTTATTAAGTTAAAAAGAAGAGCGAGCAACAGGGGAGGGAAATTAGGTGTTTTTTTGAAACTTTTAATTTAATAAAATGGCACAGTTTGAGAAATCATCCAAAAGTTGTCCCCCTCACATTTCTGACCCCTCACCAGTGGCGGAGCCAGGGGGAGAGGGCTGGTGGGGCGCTTGCCCGGGTTATTTGTTTTTGTTGATAAAATGAGATGCAAATTGTGCACTTTAAAGAATATTTATTCAGTAATACTGGTCAAAACTAGTAGCCGCATGGTGAAGTAACTTATGAAACTGGCCCACAAATAAGTGCCTATGCCCCACTTTCACCGCCAAAACTGACCCATATAAACAGTGCTTATTTGCTTTATTTTTGTTCTATTGTAGCTATATATGAATATTTATTTTGTCGTTAAAGCATGCTGTCAGCTGAGCCTGCACGAAAACGAGTGTCTCACTTTCTCGCCATCTCGTTACCAAGCCTTAATGCAATTGAAATCCCAGCACCATACAGGTTGCAAAAATTAGGGGACATTCAGACACTGTGTGGTAGCATAAGTGTTTAAAAAACCTTTTACATATATAGTTTAGCTGGGCAGACATCAGTAAAATTGCTGTGAGCTAAAAAGTAGCTCCTGCTGCTTTCAATCAGCCTAGAAGAACTTGGTTAGCATGCCGTCAACAGCTACCTACGAGCACCAGTCATTACGTTTGATTCATCGATCCAACTTGAACCAGTGGCATACAAACATACCTACATGACATTAACTTTCGATTGTGAATGGGTAAAGTAAGTCATAAATGCAAGACATTCATAGTGTATTCTCCTAAAAGTAACTGTCTTCTTTGCTTTGCATGTTGGCTATTTGCCAATAAAAACAATGAGCACTTTTCAAAAGGTCTGGTCTGACCCTAGCTGTGGTTTTTTCCAATTTTAAAAAAAGCAACAGAAGAAATTGTAATGCATAAACATTCAAAGATACACTGTGAAGCTGAAAAACAGATACAAAGAGCCAAATTTAGAATTAGCCAAGATAGAACTATTGTTTCTGAGCTAATAAACGCTGAAAGGGAACAGATAGAGAAAACCTGTGGAAAACCTGTGGAATTCTAAGGAGGCTGCTTGATGCTATATTGTATCTCGCCAAGCAAGGGATGCCTCTCCGTGGACACAGAGAACATGCGGGATTGGGACGTACGCCCAATCAAGGACATTTTTGGGAGTTACTCAAGATGATGTCCAAGTATGACAATGTTTTAACACAGCATATTGCTCATGATAAGCGGAATGAAATCTACTTGAGCCACGACACTCAGAATGATTTAATTAGTGCACTAGTGAAAGAGACAATGTGTGCTATCAGTGAAGAAGTTAAAATGGCCAAATTCTATAGTGGTATTGTTGAATCTACAATAGATGTCAGCAGAGTTGATCAATTTTCTTTATCTCTTAGATATGTTACATTTTGTAACATTTGCTGAACCTCCTGGAGCAGCATAAACTATTGGCATCGACTTTAGAGTCAATGGAACTCAGGTTTTCCTTGATCCGTGGGTAGGGGTATGATGGTTCAATCACTATGTCTGGATATTTTGTTGGACTGAAACCACTTGTGAAAGAAGTCGCGCCCAAAGCTATACATTTTCACTGTTGTGTGCACCATTTAAACCTTGTGCTGATTGATAATGCACAGTCATGCATAAAAGGAAAGTAATTTTTTGGTACACTTGAGGCACTGTACCCCTTCCTTACTGGCTGTCAGCCTCGCTTGAAAGTTCTGCAGGAAGAGCAACAGGAGCATGATATGATATAATAGGTTATTTATAACGCGCTTAATACCCTGTGTTTCTCCGTGTCGTATTGCTTCCAAGGCAAGTATGTTGCCCCTGAGCTATCCTCCCGAAACGAAACAGCCTACAGGAAACAGCCCTGACATTAAAAAAGCTATCTGACACTAGATGTCTGAGCCGTAAAAGGTCAGTAGATTCTGTGAAACAAAACATTGTACCAATTAGCACAGCCTTGCACCGAATATCTACTGGATGCATCCCAAATGCAAAACCACTTAGGGATGCACAGAGGCTCTGGAACACAATTGAAACCCTAGAGTTAAAATTCTTAATATGTTTTTGGCACAAAGTACCACAAACTGTGCATACACTGTCAACATATTTGTAAAGTAATACACTTACTAACTGCAGAACGCATTGTTGTGACATGCTGTAAGGAACTAGAGAAGCTTCCGTCAGATGATATATTTGATTGGTTTGAAATAGATGCTAGAAAAATGGCTGAAGAGTGTGGGACATCAACACACTTTCAAGAAAAAAGGAAGAGGGCTAGGAAAAGCTTTCATGGTGAAGTAGCTGATGATAATCCTAAGATTTTAGAAATACTGTGCATACATTCTCAGCACTGGATCCTAAACTCTTTCCTAGGTCCTATAATTCTGATGCATTGAAAGAGTTTGCTACATTTTATGCAGGTGGTGTCTCTGTGCTCGACGCTGTGGAAGAATATTCTTCTTTTTGTGCACTGTATGGGGAAATATTCTCTGGAAACAAGCAGTAAATAATAAACAATGTACTGCCTTTCTTGATAGACAATGATATGCAGGGTGTTTACCCAAACCTTTCTAATTTGTACAGAATATTTCTCACTTTGCCTGTAAATAGTGCCGCCACAGAACATAGTTTTAGCAGGCGAAGTTGTTGAAAAGTTACTTACGGTGAACAATGGGTGAAGAGAGACTTTCAAATTTAGCCTTCATAAGTATTGAAAGGGACCTGACTTACTCTGTGGACTTTGATAAAGTAATTCAGACATTTGCTTAAATTAAACCATGCAGAAAGGCTTTGTAGCGCAGATCCCCCATAGGTTTTTTGCTGCGGCAGAGGTCTTCTTGGTCCTAATCTGTCACAGGTAAACATCTTCATGCAGATAGTCTTCTGTAGCTTACCGCTGCATGGGACACAATCTCATTCTCACCTTGCATTTGAAGGAACAGTTTCATCCTCATTAAATGTATTGTATATGTGTGTATTTATTGAGTCATTGTTATACAGCAAGCATTTGATATTAGAGATATTTATTTTCAGCTCAAATGGTTGGCACATGTTGGCTTTTTGGTACTAAGAAATGTTTACAAAAGGTATTGCATTGATGCACTCATGGAATAATGACAATTAAATTGTAAAATGTATACAAGTGTACTTAAGTTGTTTGCTAATGTTTAGCGTTGTTTCAGGACATATGTCTGTTGCTGGGACAAAAGGTTATTTTTGATCCCACTCCCAACCTGGGATTATATTGATATTTATATTATCATGGTATTTATTTTAAACTCAATTGGCTTGTTTGTGCCAGGCAGACAACCTTGTGTAATGTGTCACAGAATCTTAGAAAATTATTAAAACGTTTTTCCATTGCAATCTGTGGTTTTGTATTGCTTGGCCTGGTTACCACCAGCATGGTATGGTATATTGCTTGCAAATGTTTATTGAATTGTTCTTTTTTGCCCTGCTGTTGGATAGACCAGATTCAGATCTCTAGATTTCATTGTCACATTGAAATTTTATTTTAATTGGACGTTCCCTCCATAAGAAATGTGTGGTGTGTAACTGATAATAGGTGTGGCTTGTAGTGTAAGGTTGTATAAATGAAATATATATCGGGCAAAAAGCCATGACAGTTTTTCCTTGAATATTAAGCATCAACAGTTCCTAGTAATTGTACCTGCAAAATTTAGTAAATGGTAGGGACCCCCAGCACAACCCCGACCCCTCTCAGACGCGGCTGGCGTGCTGCGCAGCATTGCCCCCATGAGTGCCACTTTGCCCCCCTCCCCCGGCACCAAAACCTGGCTCGGTCACTGCCCTTCACAATACCCTCTGACGCCACAATGAAAGAGCTTGCTTGCTCGCAGTGCAAGTTCTTGACTGCCAACCCATAAAATGTCCACATTTAAAGTTGTACAATGTCAAGGAGTATTGATTTTGCATGCACTGTTCCATCAGTTGCTTAGTTGTGTCATACTATACAATTAGATTTCCTTTGAGGATGTGTCAGTCATCCAGAATGTGTGTGTGTAAATCTGAGGACATTTTCTTTTCTCCAATTTTTACAATGTCTGTCCCAAATTTGTAGATGTGCAAAGCAGTCTGAGAGGAGGGGCACTGACTGTAACCCCAACAAAATGTAAATCCCTGTACCTGTGAACCCCATCAGAAAATATGTCAACCTAGCTTGTGTGCTTATCAATATGCTAGACAGGGGTGCTGAATACGCGGGTACTCCACCCTCCCCCCTCCCAGGAAAGGCTATTTGCACAAAGGTCCCTATACTTACAATGGGGCATCCTGAAATGTTGCCCACCGGCCCCCTCACCTTCCACCAATTCCCTCACCCCCGGGAAAACCAAACGTCTACTTCTCTGATGCCAGAGCATCACCGGGGAAAGTTGCAGATGGCTGTAGTAGGTGTAGTAATGGCACTTTTTTGGGAACAAGGAGCATGCGGAGTACATCCAACAGCCCATTATGGTGCATGCTCATTCACTATGGCAGATGCTCACTGCATGTAGTTAGATTTCGGATATCACGTGTGCGGATGTAGCCATCTATTTCCTTTCAGCCACCACAAGGTACTTAAGAAGGCTTTCAAATTTACAAATGGCCCTGTTATGCAATATGCAGTTGCACCCTTTTTATCTAGACCTTGCTTCGTCCACCCCTGCACACTTTCAATTTCATATGATTGGATACAATTTGAAGCAATGATTGGGTGTTGTGACCTTGGATCCACCAAAGGGGAATTATGGCCGCTATATTTTACTGTATATTGTTATCCTAACTGTTGGATGTTCTACTACTGTAGCATCAGGGAAGTTTGCAGTTTAGTGTTCGGGCGGTGGCAGGTCTGGAGGAGCGGGCCAGGAGGGGAAATGACGTTGGGGTGAAGGGTTAGAGTAAGTTGGAAAGGAAGGAATAAAGTCGTGTTAATGTTCCTCAAGTATTGCGTCATTATTATTGGTGCCGTGCGGGATAAACTTTGATCCAGATGGTCCCTGGATAGGAGCTAGCACATTGGCGACGTTGTGGGTGAGACTGCAGTCCCCAGAGGTGGCGACCCATGTCGGGCTGCTCAACACATGCACCGCGGGTGCAGGAGTGAAAGCACTTCCCATGTTCCATGGGGGAGAGAGGTTGAAGGAACCGCAGGCAGCAACCTCCAAATATTTGGCCTATAGGGGTGGCACAAGCTCTCCAAGCGACCTACCAAGGGGGAAGGCCCCAGACAAGAACAGGCGTGCCACTCCTCTACAACACAGTGGTGCTCGAGCCTGTAGAGGCGGCTGCCATTTTGGAGGCAAGTGAGGCTAGTGGCAAGGTCTGCCACAGGGAGATGAGGCCCAGACCACAGTGGGTGTCACAGATTCGGTTCCCTACCACATTTGGCACACCCCATTGGCTGCTACGACTAGCATAAGTTACATAAATCAATCCTACTGAAAAGCACCTACAGCCGCCAAGCCTCACAATCACCATATCTGACCCTGATATTCCGGCCAGCATCCCTGTTACAGCCCAGTACATGTGCAGCAAAGGATTCAGGAGTCCCTGCCGCTGCAGTTACCTGGAGTATTTAATGTTGCTAATACTAGCAACATGGGACCCAGGTGGGGCGTGTGGGTCCGGGATTTTGACCTTTATGTGGGGATCATGGGGCCCATGGAAGACAACAGACAACAGTGCCTGCTGAAATTGGCAGTGGGTCCGGTAATGAGAGACATTTTTGATGAACTGTCCATAGATTCCATAGACACCATCCAAGGACTCAAGGCAGCTCTCACCACGTACTTTACACCACACATGAATGTGGACTATGAGCGCCATGTCTTTCACACTACCAAACAGCAAAAGGGAGAGACAATGGATGCATTTGTGATGAGTTTGAGGATTAAACTAAAATATTGTGACTTTAGTATGTACCCGAACACTGAGGCCCTGCGTTCTCAGATCATTGTGGGGTGCGAGTTACAAAACATCAGGAGGAAGCTACTGCAAAAACCCAGAACACTAGAAGAGATCTTAATGCTGGCGAGAGCAGAGTTGGCAGTGTAGTCACAGGTGGAAGCCATGGGCAACCCAAAAACATCTACAACCCATCACAAGACCATTCTGAGGCTGGTGGGGGCATCATCAAAGATCCAAGGGGAGCCATTTTGTTATAGATGCAGATACGAATTTCCCCACGATGGTGCGTTTCCGGCCCTGGGGCAACAGTGTTTCGGCATGTGGAGGAGAAAATCATTTTAAATCGGTCTGCGGAATGTCCAGAAACCTGGTCAAAGGGGACAGTGAAGGCGGAGTGTCCACCCAACCCATGGATCGTAAACCAACTTCCGCCACGGCGGCGTCGCAAGTGGCAGTGCAGGTCCATGGGAAGTACAGAGATGGGGGACGACAGGAAGACGACTCAGGAGAAGACAAGAAGGTGAAGGATCGCAGACGCTATCAAATCTCAGCAGCATGGCCCGCAGAGGAGGTCAAGACGCCATGTTAGATACTTGGTTGAATAGTCCAGAGGGAGAGCAACAACGGAAAGGGTACTTATACAGCCTAGGAAACAAACAGGTCATGGAACACAGTCGCACACTGCTCATGCACCTCAATGAGTGGCAGGTGGAGTTTTTGGTGGACACGTGTGCCACAGTCATTGTGATCAGTGAACAAATATACAAGGCCCTTCCACAGACACCTAGACATCGCATGTCAGAAATGGGCATCTACAGGTATGGGTCCAAGTCCCCGCTAGCATGTATAGGCCAGTTCGAAGCAAGATGCCAATACAAAACACAATAGAGGAAGATTCCAGTGCACGTGATATCAACGACAACCGAGTGCTGGTGCATTTTGAGTTCCAAAAGGCCATTGACATGGGAATAACACATGTACTATATAGACTGATGGTCAACAAGTACATAAACACTGAACAAAATATACCAACTGTTCCCCACGCTATTCAAAGAAATCAGAAAATTAAAAAACAAACAGATCATACTCCACATTGATGAAGATGTCCCGCTGGTGGCTCAGCATTACCGAGGTATCCCTGTCAACATACAAAGACAGGTTGAAGACGAGCTTCACAAACTGTTAGAGCAAGCCATCATAGAGCCAGCCATGGGACCCACACCTTGGGTGTCACCCATTGTGCCAGTGCCAAAGAAAGGCTCTGATGCTACCCAGCTGTGCGTGGACATGAGGCGACCAAATCAAGCCATCAAGAGAGAACAGCACCTAGCCCCCACCCCCATCACTAACATGGTACATCTACTCAACAATGCCAGGTCTTTTCAAATCTGGATCTCAACAAGGGCCATCATCAGCTGGTCCTGAGCCTTGACAGGCACTATATCGCAATCTTTGTGACACACCTTGGCCTATATAGGTATAGGCTTTGAGTTTTGGTGTCTCTTCGGCAGCAGAGATTTTCAAGGCAGAGCTACACAACGTAATAAAGTAGATTCCCAAATGCATCAACTGCAGTGATAACTTTTTCGTATTTGGCACTAGTGTGGAGAAGCACAATGACCCGCTCTCAAGAGTGTGCATGGCACTGGAAGCAGCAAATCTCACTCTGATCAGGTAGAAATGTGAGCCCAGGAAAGGTACCTTGCAGTTCTTTGGGCAAATCTTTTTTGAAAAGGGAATGACACCAGATCCTGAGCGATTGCCTGCCTTTGATTTTTGTCAAGTATTGGAAAAAGATATATATCGGTTACTGGGGGCTCTTAAACCGACAAATGGCTTTTTTTCCTGTCCCTCCCTATGTAGCAAAGCGTTTATCCTTAGAATTGACTCCTTTCATGACCCAGTTTATTAATAAATCTCTGACGCAAGGGATAGTTCCTCAGATCTTGAAACAGCCCATAGTTACACCCCTATTGAAAAAACCCACCTTAGACTCAGAGATTCTTCAGAATGATAGACCGATAGGAGTTCTCCCTTGGCTGGCAAATATTCTCGAAAATGTGTTTACAGGTCAATTGCAGGAATGTGTGGAGCAGGAGTCATTGTTGGATAAATTCCAGTCTGGCTTTAGACCAAGACATGGAACCGAGACTGCCCTCCTATCTGTACAGAATGATTTGCTGGCGGCCGCGGACCGGGGCAAGCTTTCCCTTTTGGTGATGCTGGACCTGGCTGCGTCCTTTGACACAGTGAACCATTCAATCCTTTTAGACCGATTGCAGGTGTTTGGAAGGGTTTCTAAGCATCCTGTTTGCTGGTCTAGATCATTTCTGTTGGACCGTCATCAGCAGGTGAGATTGGGTGAATTTTTCTCAGACTTGATTAAGTTGAACTGTGGTGTTCCACAGCGATCATCACTTTTGCCCCTGTTGAACCTGTACATGCGTCCTCTCTGAAGATCTTCAGACGCCATGGGATGAGTTTTCACTCCTACGCTGACAACACCCAGATCTTCATCAGGTTTGTTAATCTTGATGAAGCAATTGGTAAACTACGGCAGTTCTTGGATGAAGTTGATCACTGGATATCCAGTAATCAGCTGCAACTAAATGCAGCCAAAACCAAATTGATTTTATTCGGTCTAAGACATCTTCTTATTGCTGCCAAAAAGCTATCCGTACCAACTGTACTAGGTACGAATTTAAAATGTGTATCCAAGGTTAAGAATGTGGGCTGTGTGGCAGGACGATCTCGCCAGTGAGTGCCAGGTTGGAGCAAATGTCCAGGCAGTACACCATAATTTGAGACTTTTAAGACAGGTACTTCCCTATATCCTTGAGGAGGATCATGCTCCGGTAGTGGGTGCCCTGTCCAATGCTCATCTGGACTATTGCAACAATCAGTTGATGGAGATTCTGTCCAAGCAAGTCCAGAGACTCCAAAAGAGCCAAAATGCTGCAATTAAGTTGATTTTTAAGCTGGGTAAAACTGCCCATGTGTCTCCATCTCGCTGTGCTCTACACTGGCTAGCGGTGGAAGATTGCATTAGATTTAAGGTGGCTTGCCTTGTTTTTAAATGCCGGAATAGGGCTTGCCCCAGCCTATTTGAGTGAATTGCTGCAACCTTATCAAATTCCTCATTCAGTACACACAACAAGAGGAGACAGAAGATTTGCTGTTTTTTTACCAAAATTGTGGAACTCGCTTCCAATTGAAATAAGGACCACAAAGTCACTACATCAATTTCGTAAGGCCCTAAAACATTTTCGTTCAGGTAGCTTATCTGAATCCTTCCTTTTATCTGCTCGCTCTTGAGGCTTGGTCCTGTTTTACATAATTGTGTCATATCATCTGCACCGCTATATGGTTTGGTCCATCATGTGCGCGATACAAATGTGAAAATCAAATCAAAATCAAAATCATGCAGCTCTCAACGACACGTCTCCCCCAACAAATGTCTCGGAGCTTCAATCTTTCTTTGGGTTGGCAAGTAATTGCACGAGATACATTAAAGACTTTGCTAACATTAGTGAATCGTTGCGAGCCCTCACCAAGCAACAGGTGCCATTTCACTGGTCAACAGCATGTCAATCGGCGTTCACAGCCATTCGAGTTCGCGTTGCAGAGGCTGAAAACATGGCACACACATCTCGAGAGACACAAAACTGACAGTGAACGCAAGCCCTGTGGCTCTGGGCAACATTCTGGTGCAGAAGGCACATGACAATTCATAACAGAGGCACATCATATCATATGCTCGCAGGATCCTGCCGAAGACAGAGCATGCATACTCACAGGCTGAAAAAGAAAGCTTGGCCGTCGTCTGGGCCTGTGAACATTTTCATTTGTTCTTATATGGGAAGCCGTTCATAATTATTGCAGATGACCAGGCATTATTGTTTATTTATGGCAATCCCCAAGCGAAAAATGCTACCTTGCATTGCTCGGTGGGGCCTGCGGCTACAGGACCATACATTCCACATCATTCACCGGCCAGGGAAGGAGGAGAATCTGGACGATTTTCTGTCCTGCCATCCGAGGAAAGTTGATGTGCTTTAACCCCAAAGTGGCTGATCGTTACAGCAGGTACGTGTTACAGCAAGCAATACTACAAGGGGTGGGTCCGGTGAGCCTCACTCAGGAGGCGGAAAAGGACGTCGCCATACAAATTGTCATTGGGGAGCTGTTGTCAGGAAGGTGGAGGAGAGCAACGGAGAGGAGTCGTCTTGAGTCGGAGGAGGTGCAGCAAAATGTGGACAGTCTCCTACTGGTGAAGGATACATTGGCAATGTCAGATTAAACCCTTCTAGTCAAAGGGAACAAGTTGGTAGTGACCACATCTATGAAGGGACAGGTGCAAGAGATGGCGCATGAAAAGCGACATGGAATTGTGTCCACAAAGAGGATGCTGCGGCAGAAGGTGTGGTTTCTGAGATTAGACATGATGGTGAAAGACCTACTCAAGGAATGCCCAATATACTGTTTAATTGCTCCGGTGAGACATCCAGAACCGTTAAAGATGACTGAGCTGCCAAAAGGGGTGTCAGAAGAAGTGGCAGTTGACTTCTTTGGACCCATGGAAGGAGGGAAGTATGTCTCAGCCGTCATGGATGCATACTCACGGTTCCCCGAAGCATAGATAGTGGCCTCCAAATCGGCACATAGTGTGATACCGGCTCTGGACCAGATATTCACGGCATATGGCATTCCCCAGAAAGTCTGAGACTGGGCCTCCATTTATGAGCCAGGATTTCAAGACATTCGCAGAATACATGGAGTTCAGCCACAGGAAGATAACTCCTTTATGGCTCCAGGCCAACGGCATGAATGAGAGCTTCATGTCCAACCTGAAGCGAACCCTTCAAATATCTCACCTGACAGGACAGCCTTAAGAGCAAGTGCTACACCAGCTGCTTCGACACTACAGGAGCACTCCACATAGCACCACTGGGAAGTGCCCGGCAGAAATAATGTTTGGACGAAGTGTTCACACAGGGCTCCCACAACACAGGAGGGTGACTGAAATATGCTGATGATATGATATCATTGATTATTTATAACGTGCTTAATACCCAGAGGTTTCAAAGCGCGGACCCGGGGATTGAACCCGTGTTGCTCGGTTTCATCTTGCTTCCAAGGCGAGCATGTTGCCCCTGAGCTATCCTCCCGAGACATGATGATGACATAAGGACTCGCGAAAATGAAGTGAAATGCTGATACCTGGCTGAAGGCCAAGGAATCGTCACTGGAATCGTAACTGGACCTTGGTGACGTGGTGGATGTGAAACAACCAAAGGTCAGCAAGCACACTGCCAAGTTCCATGATGACCCTCGGTCATAATAGAGAAGTAAAGTTCTTTGATCACGCAGAAGGGGACCAGCGCCAAGTGACTCGAAATTCCTCACACTTTAAGAGTTAGAAGCAGAGAAACGTGCCTCAAGGGATGGAGATCCTGTACTCGTTGAACTCGGATGAGTCCTATCAAGGTGATGGAGAACAGTCAGACTAGTTTGTTACTAGAGGTCCCTGGGAGCAGATTCCGGATTTGGAAAATCAAGTACCAGAGGCTGCTGCTAGAGGTCCATCAAAGCGGAATCCAAAAGAAGGGGGGGGGCACTGCTCAGGCTCACAGGTACAGGGTCCTCTAGCAGCACACTCAGTACACCAACCAGCTACACACACCACGTATTAAGAGAGATCCTGCTGGTGGGTTAGGCTTCTCTTACATTGCGCCAAAACTATGGAATTCACTCCCTGCCACCCTCAGAGCGGAAACCTCCATCTCTGTCTTCCGCAATAATCTCAAGACCACCTTCCTCAACTAACACTGTCACCACGCCTTGTCCTCCTAACTTGTATACTGTAATATAAATCTAATATAATCTATTTGCGGCTATTTGCGGCATGCGGCTCCCCTTCCCTCCCTCCTCCCGCCTCCCTGCCCACCCCCGTCCAGTGATTGGCCAGGCTGAGGACTGTGTTGAATGTGGAGTTGCCAGTGCTCCATGCACACCTGATTCCATCTCGGCGTTGCAGATGAGCGCAGCACTCCAGGTGAGACTGGGCATGGACTGCCTCCATTTTGGCCAGTAGTGGCCCCGGTAAGCCCCCTGCCATGCCCTGAAGCGTCCCTTTCTTGCGGCTCCCCTTCCTTCCCTCCTCCCACCTCCCTGCCCGACCCTGTCCAGTGATTGGCCAGGCTGAGGCCTGTGTTGAATGTGGAGTTGCCAGCGCCCCCTGCACACCTGATTCCATCTCGACGTTGCAGGTGAGCGCGGCACTCCAGGTGAGACTGGGCATGGGCTGCCTCCATTTTGGCCAGTAGTGGCCCCGGCAAGCTCCCACCATGCCCCGAAGCGTCCCTTTCTTGCGGCTCCCCTTCCCTCCCTCCTCCCGCCTCCCTGCCCACCCCCTCACCCCTATTGATCCATCAAGGCTTTTAAGCCACCTTCCCAGGGTAGCCCCTACGGCTAAGGACCCCGAGGTGAAGGACGGCTACACAAAGTGTCTGCAGGTGTCCGCAGGGGGAGTAAAAGAAGCAAACAGACACCAACTAAACTGTAAGTGTAGCATGGGTGGGGAGTAGAGCAATTACTGAACTCCAGAAAGCCCTTGTCACTCTACCTTACCTCTCCTGAAGGCATACTGCCATAGAATCACACCATGCATACCTAGAGAGATTTGTCATCTCCAGACTAACTCCATTATTGGCCTGACTGTAAATGTTGTAATGCATTACGCACTAACACACTAGCCAATGTTAATTAGCGCCATATCGATAGAGAAATGTCATGATTAGCCTGCATCACCTTTAGACAGGTGTAACAATGTTAGCATGTATCACACTTAGCTGGAATTCTCAATTTAGCCTGCGCCACATCTAGATAGAAATGTGAATGTTAGCATGTACCACACTTAGATTGAATTTGCAATCTTAACCGGCGTCACATCCAGACAGGATTATGAATGTTAGCATGTACCACACTTAGCTGGAATTCTCAATTTAGCCTGTGCCCCTTCTAGATAGAAATGTGAATGTTAGCATGTACCACACTTAGCTGGAATTCTCAATTTAGCCTGCGCCGCATCTAGATAGAAATGTGAATGTTAGCATGTACCACACTTAGCTGGAATTCTCAATTTAGCCTGCGCCGCATCTAGATCGAAATGTGAATGTTAGCATGTACCACACTTAGATTGAATTAGCAATTTTGGCTTGCGTCACATCTAGACAGGATTATGAATTTTAACATGTACCACACTTAGATTGAATTCGCAATTTTGGCTTGCGTCACATCTAGACAGGATTATGAATTTTAGCATGTACCACACTTAGATTGAATTCGCAATCTTACCCGGCGTCACATCCAGACAGGATTATGAATGTTGGCGTGTACCACACTTAGCTGGAATTCTCAATTTAGCCTGCGCCGCATCTAGATAGGATTATGAATGTTAGCATGTACCACACTTAGATTGAATTCTCAATTTAGCCTGCACCGCATCTAGATAGAAAGGTGAATGTTAGCATGTGATATGATATGATATGATATGATATGATAGTTTATTTATATAGCGCCTATACACAATGTGTTTCAAAGCGCTTCAAGGCAAGGAAGGGAACAAGGGAAAATACATCAACATTCTTACAGGCCATGAACAGTAAGGATGTGAAATTAACTATCGTGCTCCGCCTGACGACATTTCAGATAGTGCAAGTGCTAAGACATAGATAAGGAAGGGAGGGGGAGTGTGGGAAGGAAATGGAAAGAGACAGGCGACTACCGTACTAGGCCTGACGACATTTCTGGTAGAGCTGGAGGAAAACAAAAGGTGATGGAGAGGGGTGCAGAAAGGGAGGGGAGGAACAAAACAAGTGACTATCGTACTAGGCCTGACAACGTTTCAGATAGTGCTGGAGGGAGGGGGGGCAACAGTAAGGGGATAGGGGAGCGCCAGACGAGGTTGCTATCGTAGTAGGTCCAGAGACAATTCTGATAGAGTAAGTGCATAGAAGAAATTAAGGGGAGGAGATTGGAAAAGGGAGGGGAGAGGGGAGGGCAGGAGAGAACAGAGATTAAGCAGTCAAAAAGAGTGGAGAAGCAAGAGAGGAGAGCTAATACAATTGCAGAAGTCAGTAGTAACACATAATGTTGCAAGCCAGGATACAAGATGAAGATGAAACAGCATGATTAAGGGCCACCATGAGTACAAGATGCAAAGGAAGTCCAGCATGAGAGTTGAGAAAGGGTGACACACCGTTAATCAATGAAGTCCATAAAAGTAAAATGAAGCATTGGCCACAAGATGGTGATGGTGAAACCAGAATGTATCAAGACAAGACTCCTGTGTGCAGGAAAGGGGGGGTGCAAAAGGGAACAACACGGGGGCACCAGAGAGGGTGGGGATGGCCTGTTGGGACAGAGGGTGTAAACACACGTTGGTGCATGCTTACCTGCTGTCTTAGCAGGAGGTCGGACTCTGGATCCTCCTGGTCTGAACAGGTCCAAACAGCAATAGCCCTTTTCTTTGTCTGCCCTTCACTTTGGACGCCTGGGCGAGAGACGCCCTTCATCTAAGAGTTCAGAGCAGGAAGGAAGAGGCAGGGATAAGAAGGTGGCCGGGGCTTAGGCCAGGTGACCTAGATCCACTTACACCTGCTCCCCAGCTGCAAAGGAAAATAGACTGGAGGGCTCCTTAAGTAGAGAAAAGAGCGGCAAGCAGGAAGGCACCAGGTGGGCGGGGCTTGGTAAGTGGTGAAAAGGAGCGGCAACCAGGAAGGCACCAGGTGGGCGGTGCTTAGGCCAGGTGACCTAGATCGACTTACAGCAGCTCCCCAGCTGCAAAGGAAAAGAGGCTGGAGGGCTCCTTAAGTAGGGAAAAAAGCAGCAAGCAGGAAGGCACCAGGTGGGCGGGGCTTAGGCCAGGTGACCTAGATCCACTTATAGCTGCTCCCCAGCTGCAAAGGAAAAGAGGCTGGAGGGCTCCTTAAGTAGGGAAAAGAGCAGCAAGCAGGAAGGCACCAGGTGGGTGGGGCTTGCTAAGTGAAAAGGAGCGGCAAGCAGGAAGGCTCCAGGTGGGCGGGGCTTGCTAAGTGGTGAAAAGGAGCGGCAAGCAGCAAGGCACCAGGTGGGCGGGGCTTAGGCCAGGTGACCTAGATCCACGTACACCTGCTCCCCAGCTGCCTCACTTAGATCGAATTCTCAATTTAGCCTGCGCCGCATCTAGATAGAAATGTGAATATTAGCATGTGCCACACTTAGATTGAATTCTCAATTTAGCCTGTACCGCATCTAGATAGAAATGTGAATATTAGCATGTACTACACTTAGATTGAATTCTCAATTTTAGCTTGCGTCACATCTAGACAGGATTATGAATGTTAGCACATGCCACTCTTAGATGAAACCATAATGATGACAAGGGCAACACCCGGATGGAATCATGATCACTAGCCTCCTCACATATAGACAGAATTTTGAATTAGCAAGCACCACACACTCAGATGGAATAATGAATGATAGCAAACATCACACCTAGACATAACTGCAAGGACAGAAAGGCCAACTAACCAATCCACTAACAATTTCACCCCCCTGCTTACACGGTTCAAACTCTAACCAAACACAACCACAAGCCTAAAACGCAGCAATCCGCACAAACTTCACTACACTGCAGCAACAAAACAAACTGCACATAGACTTGCACAACAGCACACGACGACTACCGATCGTAAAACACCCCAAGCCCGGCCGACGGACCCACCGGGCTGAGGCTGCCAACAGCAAATCACTGCTCTCTTGCACTTTTCCAACCTATTCCCACCAACTCACCTCCCCTCCCTCTTTCAGAGCCGCCAGAGCGCCAGGGGACCACTCCAGTGGTGACAGTGCGCGGTACAAATATCCTTTAACATAACATTAACTGTGCTGAACGAGGTGAATCTGAACCAGTGCCTAGAACTGGACAGTACAAGGTGAGGTATGAACAATCTCAACAGGCGAGAATGAGGCCCAGGAGACTCCTTGAAGAAATCGGTTAAAGTAGTGTATTAAATGTTTACATTTGGGGGGTTCGTGGGGGGGGTTGTGGCATCGGGAAGTTAACAGTCTAGTGTTTGGGTGGGCCAGTCCCAGGGGAGCAGGTCGGGAAAGGAAGTGACGTTGGAGTGAAGCGCAGGGGCGCCTCCAAGGGGTGGCCAGGGGGGGCCATGGCCACCCTTATAAAAATGCTGGCCCCCCCCCATCGGCCACCCCATGAAAAAGCAAAAAAATACACTTTTCTTTCTTCCCCTCTGAACTGTGCATGGACAATAATCACATGTGCAGTTCAGTGTGAACACATTTTTTTGTTTGTTGCCGCAGCTCACCACCCGCGATGGACTGGATCAAGCCACGTATGATGGTGGCCCTACCCCCATTGATCGCACAATAAACACAGCCTGAGTGCACGCATTTCTGTTTTGGCTTGCACTTGCAGGCTTTGTTCACTTCCAGGCACTGAAAAGGAGACCTGGGCTGCGGCGCTGAGGGATCGAGTGGTTGTCCTAGGCAAGCACTTCAGAGTTGAGGTATGTGGCACCAGGGGTGGTGCCAGGCATGGGCGTGGGAGGGCTAAAGTCCCCCCCCCTTCTGCAGCTGCCTATTTGCCATGCACAGGCCTGCTCGCTTGACCTCAAGCCGGCGCTCTCCACACCGCTTTATTTTCTCCTCACAAAACTGATTGTGGGGGAGGCAGGATGCGTTAAAATGTAACAAGCCCATTATTATTAAATAGAACAATTGTGGAGGTGAGACGCCCCTGGAAGAAGAGAGTACCTGCTGGCTGCGAGATGCATGCTGGCCACCTTAGCAGGATAATCGGTGTCTCTTTCAGTGAGGCCATTCTCCTTGTACCCATCGTGAAGAGTACACCCTTTGTCAAAAACGTGTTGCTGCGGTGCCTGCCAATTGAAAGAGCAGCTCTTTAAATTGTATCTGGCCTACGTGGCCAGACCATGTCGTATGCGAAGCCTGCCACGTCGTCATTTGCCAATCGGCAAAGAGCAGTGCTGCCATCATTGCTGCCTATCCAAAAACAGGGCCCCTCCTGTCACAGCCGTCCCCTGGACTAGAGGCCCATGTTCGGTGACCTTTACTTTCTACCCCCAAATACCTTTGCCCTTCTACCTGCCCATTCGACAGGTGGGAGGCATTTCACTGCCCTACTCTCCACACAAGACACATGATTGCTGCCCACCTTCACCCCACCCTTGACCGAGGCCAGCACTGCACTGCCCTGATCTCCCTACACAATTCTGCTCTCCTCACACACGCAATTTCTTTATACTTACACCTCCTTACGCAATCCCGACCATTCTGTCACCACCCAGAACAAATGAGCTCATAGGCCTGTTGTGCACAGCTAGATTTGGTCCCTCTATATAGGACTTCTAGAAACATTTAAATTAAATAACTATCAACTTTCCCACTAACAGATGTGACTCCCCTCATTCTTGTGTGCACTTCAGAATGCTGCATTAAAATAGAAACGAGCACCCCTCTCTAATGCTTCAGAGGATGGCAGTGTCCATATTACTTGCCAATATGCTTCAATACACCAAGTCCTTCCCTTCCTTGACATAGTCCTTACAACTTGCGGCACTTTCATCTCTCGAGTCACCTTATGTAAGCAAATAGCTTTCAAATAATACTTTAGTTTAATTCAAATGCGGACTCCAAATAGCACTCCTCCCACTCCCAGAATGCTCTCTTTGGCTAGAAAGCTCCTAAGCATGTGCACAGGCTGGCAGCATTACTTGGCAGGGTAGCAGGAGGATTGAGAGTGACAAGAAAGAGTAGGATTTGGAGTAACGCGAATCCCCTGTGGACACTATAGCACCTTCCTCGCCCCAGTTGTAGATATATGAGGCTATAGCAAGCACCATTAAACACACACACTGGAAATGCTGCAACACATTTGATGAAGACCAGATCCTTAATGAGCAATGCTTTCTGAGCTAAAATGAAGTCCAACAAAGTCTACAACATGAAATGTGTAATGCTTAATGAATGTTAAGGGACACATGCTTACATTGTGGTCCTGCAGATTTTGGGCACTGATACACACCTCCTTTCTGCCCATAAAGCTGCAATGCCACCCGAGTAATGAAATTGGATCACATTAAGTAGTAGAACTTTTTGGTGTCCTTAGTCCAACACAATCATTTGCTTTGCCCATCTGCCTTTGATAGTAGTTGCATGTTTGCAGCTCCATTTCCCTGGAACAAAAGCTACTAACAGTGTGCCAACAGAGCGAAAAGGAGCAACCCTGTGTAAATAGATGGCCCTCCCTAGGTAAAACATATGAGGCAGCCCATCAGGGCAGTTTTACAGACTGAAAGTAGGGAGAATATGCTTCAGTGATATATGAAAGGGCATTTACATACGAACAAACCCAGAGTAGAAGTCATTTCAGATGAGGCTCAGAGGAAAGAAGGGCCCCCCAATTTCCCTAAGCAGTGAGTTGAAGTAATAGCCACTAAATAAATAGTGCCATAAATGACAAAAGCTGCAGGTGCACCTTTTGCAGAAGGGTCTAGTCGGGAGACTCACACTGTAAGTGCATGGCATGTTTTACTGCCATTTTTGGGCAATGGAAAGCCTATTTGAGTGTTTGTATGTGATGGTGGGGTTGGAGTGGGGATGGGTGGGGGAGAATTCTACAGTGGGGCTGGCCTGGCAGGGTCTTACTGTGGCATGGAATGTTGTACTTGCATTAAGGTCAAAGGCAACATGAGTGTTCTTACATTGGGAGCACATGCTTCCTTATCTTGACTTGGGTCTTTATTATTTTACTGGTGTTTAAGGTCAAAGGCAACATACATATTGTTACATGGGGGAATATAACATGATGTGTGCAACATAAATGTTCTTATATGGGGGGATTTGTGTGATGATATGCTATTTATATAGCGCTTTCACCACAGCGACTTTGAGTGAACATATTTACATCAAATGTATCATTTAATGAGCTTTATTTATTTATTGCATTTATTGACATTGCGCAAACCCATACGTATCACGGCGGTGGTACAACTTGGTGAGCAGGGAAAACAGTACAGTACAGAGTAAGAGAGGTAACACGTTGCAAAAGCAACATAATAGTACGAGGTCCATATAGGAGGGTAGAGATCACAGAGATCACATTGAAGTATGAAAGACAGAGTTGGCCTTGCCTGGATTTGAACCTGCGAATCACACTCGGATTACAAAAGCATGCGCTCAGCCCAGTGAGCTATTTTACCGGCTTGCCAGCAAGAGCATGTTTTCTTTCTGTGGCATTGCAGTGTATTACTGGTGTTAAGGCCAAAGGCAACATACGTATTCTAACACTGGGGTGGGGGCATTCGTGCTGCCTGCAAGGCTATATGTTTTTTTACTGTGGCATGACATTTTCTATTGCCGTTAGGGAGCAAATACAACATGATGAGTGTTATTATATGTGGAGTGGGGGATTTTTGTAGCTAGCAAGGATATATTTTCTTAATGTGGCATGGCTCTTTTTTCACTGGCATTAAGGCAAAGCCAACAGGAGTATGTTCTTACATGGGGATTCTGGCGCGTATTGGGAGAGCTAGCATACACATGATTTGTTATAGGATCGTTACTGGCATTATGGACAAAGCAAACATGATTATTGTCATATATGGAAATATTGGCATATATAGGTGCACCAGAAAGGACATGTGTGAGCACAATCAATATGAAAATGCTTTTTTACACTTGCAGAGTACTGGCATATAGCGGACAAAGGCATTATGGAAATGTGTTTGAAAATGCTCCGGTGCATTGTTGGTGGCTTGGAATCTAACATACTTTTCATGTCTTACCCTACAAAATCGATTGTAAACTGGGTGGTTTTTTCCTAATTTATCACAAAGTGTACTGTAAAATGCACTATATTTTAACACATTATTTAAAACTTTTTCTCAAGGGGACAAACCCCCTTTGATTGGTTCGCCCTCCCTCAATACTCTGTCACTCCTATGTATTTGGCTGGGGGCAGAACAAGTGCCCTTCCTTCTGCAGGCTCTTCTTAATGTGGGCCCTACTACATTAGCTCCAGGCCCCACTTGTTACAGAATAACGGCTACGCCTCTGGTGAGTTGGGGTGAAAGATGGATCTAATGGGCCAAAGGAAGGCGTGATATCTACTCAGCCTACTGGGCTTGCAAAGCGGATGTTAGGACGAGGGTGGTTCAGTAGCCCAATAGGTTTAATGTCCGGGCTCACTAACAGTTTTCAAAACTGCCATCCAGCCCCGCCAAAATGTTGAGGCTGGATCCGCCCCTGTTTGGCACCCTGTGTGCCACCCCAAGATTTCCTGTGGCCTCATCAGGCCACCCCTATGAAAAATTTCTGGAGGCGCCACTGAGTGAAGGGTGAGAGTAAATAGGGAAGGAAGGAATAAAGACGTGTTAATGTTCCTCCCGAGTCTGCGTCGTTATTAATAGAGCAGCGCGGGAATAAACTTTGATCCGGGTGGTCCCGGATAGGAGATATTGCAAATACGTTTTTGAGATGTTTAAACGAACGGACCCAGCATGCTTCTTAGCACTTTATGTACCTGAATGTAACTGAAGTACTAGATTTTGAGATTTGAAGTAACGGCTACCATGTGTTTTTTTATTCTTTTATAACTGGTTTCGAATATTCTATGGTGTATTATTCGCCATGTACAAGCGATCGATTGTTTTAAAACGAATACATTTCACTGACTTGCTTGCTACTTCTCTCTTCTCCAGCACTAATTAATCCCTCAGTCCTGTGGTTGCGTGCTGTGCTCAAGTCCTGAAATTGGAGCAGCCGTTGTGCTCTTCAGCTGCTCCCCTGGTGCGCCTGATAGCGCGTTGAGAGGATTTCATGGCAGCAACGTCCTCGAGTCCACAGCATGTGAACCTAGGAGGGGGGGAGGGGGAGGGAGGTAGCGTTGGCGGTGCAAACTAAGGGCGATATTTCATTGGATTGTTTTCTTTTGGGCTTCTCGCGGACCAGGCAAAAGTGTGGATTTTTATACGATATTACACCGACTCCGCCTCTTCCCCATCCACTTCTGTCCATCCTTCAAACTGCCTTCCTTCTCAGATAACCCACGCCTCCGCCCCCGCTCTCTTCACAATCAAGGGCTTGTCTTTTTATATGGTACTAACTATAGCTACCAAGCTTTCGTTCCTGCATCGCAATGTAAATAACAGTTTCCGCTATCACCCAAATAAACGGTACTCATTTTATCTCTGGTGTACAGATGACCTCCCGGCTAGAATTTGAACATATGCACGCACTTTGCATACAGAGGTCGGGAGATCAACAATGTGCTTGGCCCCATGGGATGAAACCGCTTGATTGGCTTTAAGTAAATGTGTCCTCTCCTGCTGCACATTAATCTGCCTTGGTAACTGACGGATAATTGCATTTGGTGAATTTTTAAAATGGACAGAGGCAAATATTTTTACTCAAATGGCCTGATCAAGTGACTGCAGCGAGCAAGCCCAAAACATTTGAGAGTATTGGGGTCCGGGGGGGGGGGGGTTTCCCCCCTAAACATTTAAAAAAAAAATAATGGGTGGAAATTGTGTATTTAACTGTACACATTTCAGAAAAAATGGGTAAAAGCCATATCATTTTCAATCTGCTCGCTAGGGAAACACGTGAAATACTCATAGATGCCTGGTTATCCATCAACCGTATGCAGGAACATTTTGCAACACACTTTTCTGCTGGCTGTGCCCAAGAACATCATATGCCTACATTGGCAACATATTGCAACACTGCTCCAGAAAAGAACATGTTAATGCTGTGTGTGGCTGAAGGAAACAAGAGGCCTGCTTCAACAATATATGTAAGCATTGCCACTGTAGAGCACATTCTCATGCTACTTTTGCACAAAGGAAATCATAAAGCTTTCCTCAGGGATAAAGGCTGACATTACCAATGCAAAACATATTTTCGCACGGCTTGTGCCCAAAGCAAATCAAATGCCCGCCTCAACACTATGCCAGCATTGCCTCTGTAAAAGATGTGTTCACGCTGCTTGCTGCTCCAGTTCTGACCCATGTGACTCTCCATGTCCAAGTTCTGTCCCATATCGCTCTCCCTATGCCAGGTCTGTCCAGTGCTGGTACCCCTACCTCAGTCCACGACTTTTTGGCCCTGGCCTCGCTTCGAGTTCTGCCCCATGTGGCCCTCGCTGCCCCAGTTCTGCTCCATGTGGTTCTCACTGTCCCATTTCTGCTGCGTTTCGCTCTAAGTGTTAAGTTTAGCCCCCGTCTGGCATACACCACCCAGGTGTGCCCCCATGTGGTGCGCAGTGCCCCCTTCTGTCCCCTGTGGCTCTCAGTGCAGTGTTGTGCCTCAGGTGTGGTCCCAGATACTCAGTTCAACCCCAGTGTGGCCCCCAATTCAGAGTTCTGCGCCCACGTGGCAATCATTTTCGGGCTATGCCCTAATGTAGTTCCCTGTTATGCCCCTCTGAGTGCTGGGTTCTGTTCCGCCTGGCCTTCAGTGCACGGTTCTGCCACATATAGTTCTGATTCCCAGCGCCCATCCGCATTGGTTTTGTTGTGATGCTGTTTGATCTGGTCTAGTGCCGCCAAACAATGATGCATAGACACGGAAATGGAACTGAAAAGGTTTGGAGGTGGTTAGGGTATTAAGAGCTCTATTTCGCCTTTCATTGGTTGCCACAGCAATGATTTTCGGTATGGAATGCATTTAGCTCTAATTTCTAGCATTCGATAGTTCTCTGTGAACGTAATTTCTCAGGGTAGTTTTGAAACTGTGAGTAATTCAAGTTCCAACATGCAACAGTTCCAAGTGGGTGTGTTTTCTCAGAGTGTGGGAAATGTGTGCAGGGGTGAACTGGCCTACGGGGAACGCTGGAGATTTCCTGGTAGGTCCTGGGCCTCTTTTGTGTGGTAACTTATTTTATTTCAAAATGTTCTAATTGGAAAAGGGTTAGGCTTGCTGAAAATGTGTAATATGGGGCCACTATGAACATTATTTCCAGGGTCTCATTTGGTGTTCAGTCCACCCCTGACTGTGAGGAAGGCCACTGCCTGGCCTTGAGGGTGTATATGGGGTAGCACATGGGGCTAGGCGACAAGTGTGTGGCCCAGGAGCTGTATGGCGATGATCCCTTCTCACCACCCCACAGCACCAGAGGCCTCAGGCAGGGGACAAGGCTTTGAGGATCAGACGGCATGTGGGGGTCAGCCGCCTTCTCCCTGAATCACTCATTCCAGCTCAAATGCAGGCTCGGGAGGGATAAGCACAGTTTAAACTACAGATCCCATCTGACTAAGCGCGTCGGGGAGCAGCTCTATGCACAATCCAATCCGGAGCGGCACTGAGCCCGCTACCCGGAATCAGAAAATACAACAGGTGCTGACTCCACAGAGAACGCTTGTCAGCTGTCACAGTTAGTAGCGTTACTGTTTGTTTTTTGTTTGCTTGCTTCTGCACTTTCAACCCCCTCCCTGCCTGGCTGGCTGACCTTCCTTTGTGGGTCTCCCATTTTGGCTTTTTGACGTTTGAACTAACTACACAGATTTTGACTGTTGCTTTGACTACTGGCTCCGTTTTTGGGCTGTCCTATACGCCAGTGACAGTTTTAAAGCAAAGGGCCCTGGGCAGGCAAGGCAAATCTTAGGATGGGAAGAGTTAGTAGCTATCACAAGTGTGATACTAATGAACTTTAGGGGCAAGTGTTTCATGTATTGTAACCTGTTAATATCACTAATCGCCTCCCTTTATAAATGTAGTGCTTGCCGAGTCTGTTCAAATGATAAGATCTCAGTGGGAGGCCCTGCGCACCCTGGCTGTATGACTTTGAGGTGAGAAAAGGGTAGTGTCTCCAATCCTCATTAGAACCCTGCGGGGTGAGACAACCAATCTAGGAACACAGGCTGAAACTGGCGATCTCAACTGCGTTCCAAGCCAGGTGATGGCTGGTTCGCCCACTCGCCATCTGCTCCCCACCCTCCGTTCCCTTTTTAAAAAAAAAACCCCCTCCCCACCTACCTGCTGCGCCTTCCATTCCAGTTCGGTTTGCCCGCCGTGGAAATGGAAGAGGGGCTCCGGACGGAGACCCGCCTTCTCATTCCATGGTGGCCATCTTTGAACAGTCTTTTAGTTCTGCGAGGCGACTCGTTCACAGAACAAACAAAAAGACTTGAAATTAGCCCTGTCCCAGCCAATGGGATGGGTACTCATAGCGTTAAGCACCCGTTCTAAGGGCTGGAACGGATGGTAACGTCCCGTGGAAAAGTGTCCCCTTCTGTTTCCTGTGGCTCTCAGTGCAGTGTTGTGCCTCATGTGTGGTCCCTGATACTCAGTTCAACCCAAGTGTGACCCCCAATTCAGAGTTCTGCCCCCATGTGGCACACCTTTTAGTGTTATGCCCTTCTCATTTTTTAGTTCTGTGCCACCTGGCCCTCAGTGCATGGGTCTGCCACATATAGTTCTGATTCCCAGCGCCCATCCGCATTGGTTTTGTTGTGATGCTGGGAGGAGAAATAAGCTCCTTGCAAAACAGAATGGAGGTTTGCCAAAAGATAGCTCAAGGGTCATAAGTGTGGCATAGGGACAGGTTCCCAGGCGCGAGAGAGCATTGGTTCTGCAAGGAGAAAAATAAAACAGGCCTGGCTATTGTGATCTGGCCCCTGGGTTAGACCGGCGCTGTAGCACCAGCTCCAGCAACTAGAGACCCTCCATTCCATCCTCACCCCTCGGGGACACTGTGGACCTTGCTAAAAAGCTGGGAACTTCAACAAGAGTGTTGATTCTACCGGAAAGATGATCCAGCCAATGGCCACAGTTAGAGACCTGCGAGGGAGCACGCCTTCTAAGTCATGCACAAGAGACTGTTAGTGACACCAGTGAGAGACACAGAGGGACTGTTTAGGATATCTTTTTTGAAGCAAACAGACTTTCTTTCATCGATTTGCTTTCATGACCCCTGTTTTAAGTAGCACAAAACTTTGACAAAACTTTGGGTAGGCCCCAAATAAAACCTTGTGAACTAGGTATACGAGTGGCGTCCTCTGTGGAATCAACTTGGCTTTGTGACTGAGTGCTGCCTCTAAATTCCAACATGAAACAGTTCTCTACCCATGAATCATGTCCTTCATCAAGTTTCTTGAGGTGCTCTAGGAACTGACGAAGTTCCAGCATGCAGATGCTGTCTCGTTGGCTTGTGCGCTCTGACGTCTCAAAGTGCAGCCTGCAGCTTTACTCCTTGCGTTGCGTTTTTCATTGGCTTGTGCCTGATTCATGCTATTAAGGTGCTCTTCTCTTTAAAGGCAGTGCCAGGAATGAAACTGCGGAGGAGCTGAAGCTCCCCCGAAATAAGGGGAAATGTGCAAGCAAAAGAGAGCCACACTTGCTTATGCTGCTGCTCCTTGTTTCATTAGGCAGGTAACGTGAATGCAGGTGCAGGTGGGAGCTACACTATTGGGATAACTCGGTTTGTGCCTCCTCCGATGATGTCCCATGCCAGGCTCTCGGGATTACGAAGGAGGTTACTCAGGGGGCAAGGTTTCTCCTCTGCAAGTTAGAGGATGATAGGTTGAGGGTCCCCTGGCCCCCCTCCCTTGAACCTCATCACATGGCAGGTACACCCACAGAAGAAATATCTATGGACCTCTCCCCAGCTGAGAGAGCCTAAAGCACTCACTAACAGACCCAATGTTCCCAAGAGGAAAAGCAAAACTCACATTGTTACTCTTAACAAACATTCTTTGACAGAGAATAACACAGGCACTCAAGGGCCCAGTGAAAGTCTCTCAAAGCCCTGAGTTCCTGTGTGGGATCCTATGGTGTTAGTCGGTGGTTTCTAGATGCTTCAGAAGCTCACATTGCTATTGATAACCATCATCCTGTGGCAGAAATTACACTTAAAAGGCCCAGAGAGACTCTACGCAAACTTCCAGTTCCGGCATGGGTAAAAATGTTTTTATTATCAAACATTGTGGGGTTGGTGTAATGCCTATCTGGCCCTAACTCTAAGGGGTTGTTCCCTCAACTGATGTTTCTAAGGACCGTCGATGTCTGTAAGTCCGAAACCAAAGTTCATCTGTGTCCAAACCTGTGCTTGCCCTCACTCTTAAACCACATGTGATAGGGGGTTTTCTTAAAGGAAACATGGTGATTCAAAATAAAATGTAAACCACAGCTGGTTTTAGGTGTAGCTCTGCCAGTTCCAAATAGCTCAACTCAAAAGAGTTGCCCTTGCAACCTTCAACATAGGGCTCTTGCAACAAATCAATAAAGTTCACAAGATCTCTGGGTCTCTTGGAGTTCCCTTCCCCAAGCTTCGATCCTTCTAGTGCCAAACACAAAAAGACACTGTTACTGTTAGGCCTCTCAGGGTTCCCTTCCCCAAGTATAGGCCTCTCTTCACAAAGTTAAACAACGTTGTTAGTGGGCCTCTTAGGGTTCCCTTTCCCAAGTGTAGGCCACTCTGCGTCAGAAGATTCACAGTGTCTTACTTTACAACACAACCGAGGATTCACAGTTACATTCAGGCCTCCCAGGCTTCCTTTCGCCAAGCGTAGGCCCTTTCTTACGAAGTTCACCAATGTCCCTGGTGGGCCTCTCTTAGGGTCCCCTTCTCCAAGCATAGGCCCTTTCTTACAACGTTCACCAATGTCCCTGGTGGGCCTCTCTTAGGGTTCCCTTCTCCAAGCATAGGCCCTTTCTTACGATGTTCACCAATATCCCTGGTGGGCCTCTCTTACGGTTCCCTTCTCCAAGATTAGACCCTTTCTTGCGACGTTCACCAATGTCTCTTGTGGGCCTATTAGGATTCCCTTCCCCAAGCGTAGGCCCCTCTGGTCTCAAACAAACAAAAACATGTTCCTCTTGTCAGGATGTACCGTTCACTGTGCATTTCTTTCATGGGGGTAGTATCAGAGACTTTCGAGAACGCAGGGTACATTGCCCCTCCCAGGCAAGACCACTCTGACCTCTAACCCCTCTCCTTATTCTCTGGCACCTTTTCCTCTTCTGTGACTCTTTCACCCTGTCCTTTCTTTACTTTGTTGTGCGCCCTGCACACCTTCTTTTCCTGCCGTGCACCCTTCCACCTTCTTTCCACCTTGCAGTGCCTCTTTCACACTTCCCTTTACTTTTCACCATGCCCCGTTAGACTCTCTTTTGTCTTCTTGTGCTCTCTTGCACCCTTTGTGTTTCCTGTGGGTCCCTTGTACCCTTTTCTCATGTTCAGGTTAATTTCACCCTCTCTTCATTGTTCATTTTCCTTTTTCACCGCCTCTCTCTGTTTCGCTTGTGCCTCTCTCGTTATTTTTGGGTCAGTCACACCCCCTCTTAGCTGCTTTGCTGTCACTCTCTCTCTGTTTTGGGTCGCTTGTGCCCCACTCATTATTTTCGGGTCACTTGCACCCCCTCTAAGCTGCTTTCGTGCCACCAGCACACTCGCTCTGTCTTTCATTACTTGTGCGCCTCTAGCGCACCTTTCACTGACATTCCGCTGTCTTTCTCTTGCCGCTTTCAAGCTTTTGCCTGCTTCGTGTTTGCCTTTACCATTTTTTGCTTTGCTTTGCTTTCTTCCCACTTTCGCTCACTGGGCTCTTTCTTTCACATCACTCCTGCTCCTGCTCCGGCCACCCGATTGCTACTGAGTTTGTCCCTTCTTCACGAAACTCATCATCTGTAGCATACCGCCGGCGAGCAGGTCAAATCAGTTCAAATGGGTTTGGGTCGAGGTCACCGTCTCACTGCCTGCCCCCCAGACACAGCTGGGACCTGCACAAATCCCAGGTGAAGGAGCACTAGCCTAAACAAGGGCGATAGACTGCCTGCCATACCGGTTAGGCTCTCTGGAGACATGGCTTCCTCACCACGCTGCAGCCCCTTCACACACACCGGGCCAGCATCTCTGCATCGCACATTTCACCGGTCCATCTCGGCTCCTCGCCTCACAGACTTCTGCCCATTGGCCTCCTGGTTCCATTCAGCAACCCCAGCTCGCTCAATGATCTCGACAGAATCACCCCTTATATACTGCAGGTGAGAGTCAATTGGGGTCAGGTGTACACAGTTGGGGAAAAGTGCCTGACCTTATTAGTGGGACAGTTCAAAGGTGTTTGATGGTAGGCCTCACTTTGTATCCCTAAGTTGTTGCTATGGGTAATCTCCATTATTCTCAGTCGCCTCTTCCTCATCCCAGTTCTTGTTGGAAATGGGGAGGCGGAATAGGATGTGATTGAAAATACCCCATTAGGGATGAGGGAGACTGGGTTGGTGTATAATTCGGAAAGGGGGGATACCATGTCCCACCCTTGAGTATTCTCCTCCAAAACCCCTGTCACCCTCCCCTCAGGTGATCCTCCTTCGCTTGCCCACCCCCAGGGACGATCCAAAAGCGATGGCCCTTCGCTGGCCCCCTGAATGGAAGATCCCGCGGGAGTAGGCGGGAGAATAACCTCAGGTTTCTCACATAAGTCACAGTTTTCTGACAGCCTTATTACTAGCAAATCATATAAACTTACCAATCCATTGTCTACCAGCAACGTCTTCCAACACAGGGGTGGAAAAACATGTATATCTACCAAGGACAAACCTATGTCTTTTATTCTGGAGCTTTTAAAAGATTATCCAAACTAAGTGAGCTGGAATAAATACTGGGAGGGGGAACAATTTCAGTATTTAAATGCTTGCAACTTAAGAGGGCGCTAATGTCAGAACATTGGAAAGAGGACCTGCAAAGGGAATTGGCACGCACAGGAAAGGTACTAGATACTGGGAAAGGGGCCCATCTCTGAACTATATCAGGCCCTACTGGAAACGCAGTGATGGGACATAGGGGTATACAGGAGAAAATGGGAGAGGGATATGGAGATTGAGATGGAAGAAGAGCAGTTGCAAAGGCTACGTGAGAATGCACACCCTGCATGTCCGTAGCCTGCCAGTATAAGCTTCACAGATTGAAGCTCTTATACAGTTGGCAGTGGGACCCAGTGAGACTCTCTCAGATGTACCTGGGATCAGACCCCAACTGCTGGAGAGAATGCGGACAGAGAGCTCGCTACTGGCACATGTGGTGGACCTGTGAAAGAGTGCAGAAATACTGGAAAGAGATCCTGGGGTGGATTAGGAATCTGGATGGGCTGGACAGGCAATTGAACCCCCTACTGGTGTTATTTGGGATATAGGTAAGGGAACGGGATGGGACCAAACTCCCACACATGCCACACTACCTGCTGCTAGCGGCCAGGTCATGCACCGCAGGCGGTTGGAAAAGAGCGGTTCTCCCCAGTGAGAAGCAATGGGCAGCCAAGGCCCTCGACATATACAGAATGGACCAGCTCACCAGACAGATACATGGCCAAACTCCCTCCAGGGAAAAAGAATGGACACCCTTCTTAGAGAGATACGACCCAGAGAGGCCCCACGGGGCCCTGGAGATCCAGGGGGAACAAGTACAGAATGGGTAAAGATGGACGAGGTCTTGACGCACAGATGGGAAGGGAGAGGGAGATTAACAGGTAAAGGAAAGTCACACAATGGACCCTAGAGGGGTAACAGTGAAAACACAGCGAATAGGGAAAATAGACTCTGTGTCAAACAAGGGATGTCTTAAAGCATGCGGTAGCCAACCGCAGGTTCCGGCGAACAAGGTCCTCTCATCCTCCAGAAGCCATGCTAGTTGTAAGGTGCGGGGAAGGGGGGGGTTTGAAATTAGGGGCGAGGGTTGGGGTGATTCTGGGGTTTTTGGTGGGTTTTCCCCCGCCCCCGTTTCCTTTCTTTCTTTCTTTCTTTCTTTCTTTCTTTCTTTCTTTCTTTCTTTCTTTCTTTCTTTCTTTCTTTCTTTCTTTGTTACGAAATTAAGACCTAAAACTGGTCATGACGAACTGTGTATTTAGTGATTGTGTAACTGTACATTGTTATAACTCAACCATAATTATCCTTTAATAAAGCTAATTTGAAAAGATAAAAGATTATCCCAACAGGTCTCCACATCAGGATCACACACTGAGTAATCAAGGGAGCTTTGCCCTTCCCAAACAGCATGCTACAGTAACAAGAAAGAGGATGTGGGTTCCAAGATACTGGGCAGGCTAGATTAAGGTATCGTATGACCCTGAACGACCAGAATGAGTTCCAGTGAGCTCACGCATAGCCCTTCCAGTGAATATCAGGCGTCTTGGGCACTGAAGTGCATAGAAAAACATAGCATGGGTATAGCTGGGTCAATAGCTTGCTAATTCTTTTACTGCTTCCAGAATTGATTGGACTTAAATTATGAAGTGTTTGGCAGGTAGGATCTGCGGATTGACAATATGCAGTGTTAGGAAATCATCCAGGGTATGGGATAAGCCATCAGCTTTTAGGTTTTGTGTCCCTGGGATGTAGGTAATTTTGAAGTCAAATTGTGCAAAGAAAAGGGCCCAGCAGGCTTGACGGCTGTTAGTACAGGTCAGGGACTGTAAGTATTGTAGGTTCTTGCAATCAGTCCACATCGGGTGATGTCCACCAAGTAGTTGGTGCATCCATTCTAAGAAACTATCTTTAATGGCCAACAACTCCTTTTCGATGATTGCATAACTCCGCTCACTGGGCTCTAACTGACAGGAGTAGTATGCAACAGTGACTTCCAGATAGAATGTGGGGTTTCATCGTAACAAGACTGAACCAATTGCAAAATAGGAATCTGTTTCCAGGACAAACAGGAGTATGTCCTTGGGGTGTTGAAGGATAGGGGCCTCTAAAAATCCTTTCCTAGCGGCTTGAAAGGCCTCTTCAGCTTGGGCGTCCTAGGTGAACATGTGCCGTTTATGCAAAAGGCGGGTGATATCCACTGTCCATTGAGCAAAGTCTTGTATGAAACACGTGTAAAAACTCTCAAAGTCTAGAAGAAAAAAGTTGTAAAAAGATCTCTTGGCCACTAATCCTGGCCTACCTACATAAGTGCTTTGTCAGTGCTACTTCCAGACAGACTATGACTGATATTCTCTTCTCTGTCCCTTTTGCAGACCTTTGAACCTCGCACCTGATCCCTACCATCTCCCCTTTTTCGTCTTCACCCATTAATGGTGGCACTAGATGGGAAGTACTCTTTGCATTCTTCTCATACTCTAGGTGCATCATTAATGTCTATCATAATGGCACTGTCATGGTCCAGGAACCACAACCCAATCTTTTCCCCTTCGACCGGTGCCTGCCAGCCCTCATCAACTTCCTACCATCTCCTGCTACTCCTCCTTCCTCTCTCTCTGCACCTCCTTCACCACCTCTGACAGGTGTACCACCCACCTGCTCCCCTCCTCGGAAAACCTTCAAAGCTGGTACCGGCTACACTTAGCCATTCTGAATGCTCATTCTGCTGTCAAACATTCTTCTGACAACTGCCTCTTCTTGAAGACTTTGATCTCGATGTCTTCGTTCTCACCGAGATGTGGTTCAATGCCAGCTCTGTCACTGCTTTTGATTCCCTCCTCCCTGACGGCTACAAAATCCTCTCCAAACCTTGGTCCAAATGATCGGTTGGTGTAGTAGCCCTGATCTTCCCTGAGTGGGTCCCTACCTCTCTCATACCCACCCAGCCCTATTCCTCTTTTGAAAGTCTTGTCTGCAAGCTTGGTGTCTCTCACCATTGCCACTATCAACAGTGTCACGCCGCCCACATTGGGGTCCACTTACTTGAAGCGGCGCGCCCCATCCTGGAGGATGTACCTGCGCTTTCGCTTGGGGCTCCTGGGTTGTCCTGGTCCTCGGGCGCTTCCGGGTTTCCTGGGCATGTTGGTCTGCGCATGCGCGGGCGGCCGTTTCGCGTTCTCCGCGCATGCGTACTGCACGGGGCACTCGGTTCGGAGGACCTTGCGGTCCACGCCTCTCTCCAAGCCAACCAACGCTTGGGAGACAGCACGGCTTGCGTTCCAAGCCTCCTAAGTGTTGGTAGTCCTATTTAAGGAGCCCGGCCATTCATTCAAACCACGTCTCAACGCAGTTTGAATCGGATCGTGTTTCCTCGCCGGTTCCTTGTGCCTTCCTTACCTGTTACCTGATTCCTGTTCTTCTTGTTCCTGGTACCCTCCTGGTACAACCTGAAGTTGTATTGTCCTGTCTTCCCTTCTCCTTGTCCTGTGGTTGGGGCTCCCTTTTCCCTTCTTCTGAGTTGGATGGTCCCCTTTCTGTGTCTACTAGCTGGCTCTTGCTCTTGCACCTTGTCTGCCTGCCCGCTCCGCCTCCCTCTGCCTTTGTGCCTACCTTGTGGCCAATCCCACTACTTTCCTCTGCCGGATCCAGCCTCTAACCAACTTCCACCGTGTCCTGATCCTTGGGACTTCCATCCTCCGGATCCAGTCTTCCTTGGGACTCAGTATCGTCATCTGGAAAGGCTCCCCCTGTCAGTGCTTGCACTGTCCTGACGCCACGCTAATCAGGGGAGAGCACACTCGTGGCGTTGGGAGCTGGTTCATCTCCAACCCGGTTCCATTCGGGCGGGAGCTGGGCTGGCTTCTCGCGTCATCAACCTCATCACCGCAGGACTCCTGACCGCCTGGCATCATCTTCAAGGTCCTCAACCGGACGAACAGGTACGCAACGTCCTCGTGACGCAGTCTATAACAGATTGAGACGCCTGCCTTCGGATACTTCGGACTCTGAGATGGAAGAGGACCCAGGTCTTTGTAATGAAGTACAAGCTCTTTGTCCTGAGATGACAGCACTCCGTCAGGAAAATGTGACTTTACGTCAAATGGTGACACAGAACATAGGGGCAACTCCACAGTCTGAAAACACCATGGCTCACACCGCACCCATCAAGTTCGATGGAGATCCCAGACGTGTGGGTGAATTTTGCAATCATTGTCGGATACATTTCCTCTACCGATCGACTCATTTCAACAATGATAAAGCCAAGATTGGCTACATCTTGGGAAATTTATCTGGGAATGCTCTTGCTTGGGCTACACCCCTGGTTGTTACTAATAGCCCTATTCTTAGCGATTTCTTGGCCTTTGAAAAAGCGTTCTTGGAAGTTTTCTGAGCCTCCACAGCACAGAATCAATTGATGGATATTCAACAGGCAAATACCGATATAATAACTTATATCGGCCGTTTCCGTCAACTGGCGACTGATTCCCTATGGCCAGAGATAACACAGAAGACCTTGTTTCGCCGGGGATTAAGAGAGGAGTACAAGGATGAGTTTTTGCACATTCCTGAACCCGAAGACCTTCAGAAACTTATTGAACAAGTTTTGAGGATAGACCAGAGATTGGCCGAGAGAAAGGGTGAGAGACGTCGGTTTGAGAAGGTGTGCCCCAGGCCTTCAACCCTACCGACTGGACTGCCAGTACCTTCGGATTCCTCTACTGAGCCTATGCAATTGGGTGCAGTAAGAGGTCCCTTATCAGAAGAAGAGAAGAAGCGCAGGAGAATTCTGCGATTATGTCTATACTGTGGAGCTGCAGGTCACTATGTGGGTACCTGTCCTTTGCGTCCTATCAAGAAAGGGGGAAACTAGGAGACCTGTCGTCTACTGGAAAGGCTACGACAGGTCCTTCTTTGGTACAAGTCCTTTCTTGTGCCAGTACGGCGTTTCCACCTATGCAGCCAGCCGTCTTGATGATTTTGAAAATCAGTCTGAAGTGGCAGGAGAAAACAATTGATGTCCATGGATTGTTGGATTGTGGGGCTTCCAGTAACTATATTGATAAGGAATTCGCCATCAACAGCGGCATACCATTGCTTACCAGAAGGAATGCAATACCTGTGGAGGTCATTGATGGTACACCTTTATCTTCCGGACCCATACAATTGCATACAGTTGGTATGCTATTGCGAATCGAGGCTCATGAGGAGAGAATTGCTCTCGATGTCATCAAGTCACCTTCATATCAAGTGGTGTTGGGATTACCTTGGCTTCAGCGACACAATCCCTCAATCAATTGGGAGTCTCGTATTCTAGTGTTTACCTCTACTCTTTGTCTTCAGGAATGTTGTGGTTCCGGCACGTCATTGAAGCCACCAACTTCAACCCCTCTTACCTCTGGTAAGAACCCGTCTGGTTTGTGTTCCTTGTCCCAGATTCCACATGCATATGCTGACCTGAGGACAGTGTTTTCTGAGCCTGGAGACATACCCCTTCCACCTCACAGAACTTTTGATTGTTCCATTGACCTGATCCCGGGTGCGGTGATCCCTCATGGGAAGCTTTATTCCTTGACTCAGACCGAAAGACTGGTACTTCAGGACTACCTGGATGACTGTGTCGAAAAGGGATACATCGTATCTTCCAAATCCCCCGCGGGATTCCCGCTGTTTTTTGTGAAGAAGAAGGAAGGTACTCTATGGCCATGTATCGATTATCGTCAACAGAATGACATCACCCTTAAGGACAGGTACCCGTTACCTTTGATTCGGAACATCATGGAGTCATTACGGTCAGCCAGAGTATTCACCAAACTAGACCTTCGCGAAGCCTACCATCTGGTCAGAATCAAGGAGGGCGACGAGTGGAAGACGGCCTTTAAGACTCCATTTGGGCATTACGAATACAGGGTAATGCCCTTCGGGTTGTGTAATGCCCCGGCCGTCTTCCAGCGGTTTATGGATCACATCTTCAGCGACTTGATTGGCATCTCGGTCTGGGTTTATCTGGATGATATCCTGGTCTTCTCAGACAATCTGGAGGAACATGTTTCCCATGTACGTGAGGTCCTTCTACGTCTGTCACAGAATCAGTTGTTCGCCAATGCTGAAAAATGTTCATTTCATCGGAACAAGATGGAGTTTCTGGGGTATGTGATCAGTGAGGCTGGAATCCACATGGATTCTGAGAAGGTACAAGCAATCCGAGATTGGAAACAACCTCACGACTTGAAATACCTCCACAGATTCCTGGGATTCGCCAATTTTTATCGGCGCTTCATTCCTCAATTTTCTCGTGTCACGGCCCCCTTGACACGTTTGACGAGCGTTAAGATTCCATTCCTTTGGGATTCAGAGGCGTCAGCAGCCTTCAACCGTTTGAAGACGGCATTCAGTACATCTCCTGTTTTACGTCATCCCAACGACGAGATGCCCTACATCGTTGAGGCTGATGCTTCCAACTTCGCTGTTGGCGCTGTTCTCTTACAGAAGCATCCAATATCTGACGAAGACCACCCAGTGGCCTATTTCTCACGAAAGCTCGCTCCGAGTGAACAGAACTACGCAGTCATAGAGAAGGAACTCTTGGCCATCAAGACTGCGTTTGAGGAGTGGAGGCACCATTTGCTGGGTGGTCATTTTTCGGTAGAAGTCCGTACTGATCATCGCAACTTGCAGTTTTTACGATCCTTGCAGTGTCGCACCGCTCGCCAGGCCAGGTGGGCCTTTTTCTTTTCTCACTACGACTTCAACATTTCTTACATCCCCAGCTCTCAGAACCTGAAGGCTGATGCCTTATCACGTTCTCTGGAGAAGGAAGAGAAGGATTGCAGTTTGAACACTCCATTGATTTCTCCTAAGCATTTTCTTTTGACGATTTCTCCTCATCTGCAGAGAATAGTACAAGAAACACTGGTGGAACCAGATCGAGCCGACATTCTGAAGCGACCACAAATCACTGAACGCAACCGTCTTCTGTTCTTTTTGAAACGTCTGTACATACCGACGTGTTCACTTCGCCTAGACATCCTCCAAGGGTTTCACGATTCACAAGTCGGTGGTCATTGTGGCGTCAAGGCCACTCAGGAGCTGGTTTCCAGACAATTCTGGTGGCCGGGTTGGGCCAAGGAGATCAAGAGGTATGTGGAGAGTTGTCCAATCTGCGCTCAGACTAAGACGCCAAGGAGAAAACCTTTGGGATTACTTCAGCCTACTGAAACACCGCCCTACCCATGGCACACCATCGCCACTGACTTTATTGTCGAGCTCCCGCCTTCTGAGGGCAACACTTGCATTATGGTGGTAGTGGACTGTTTCACGAAGTATGCTCACTTTATACCTTTTTCAAAAATACCTACCTCCTCTCAGATGGCTCTGGCATTTCTACACAACATCTACCGACTGCATGGATTACCGGAGAAGATCATCTCAGATCGTGGCTCGCAATTTCTCTCTTCATTTTGGCATCAATTGTGCAATCATCTTGGTATCCGCAGAGCCTTGAGTTCTGGTTATCACCCGCACACAAACGGACAGACGGAGAGAACTAACCAAACTCTTGAGCAGTACCTACGCTGTTATGCCAATGCTACTCAATCCAACTGGGTGAAGAATCTTGATTTGGCTGAGGTGTCCTATAACAACGCAACGCATACTGCTACTGGTGTCAGCCCTTTCTTTTGCTCTACCGGACTACATCCCAAGTTGGTTCCTTTTAGTCCAGTACTGCCCAGTGCTGTTCCTTCTGCGGATCAATTGGTTTTCGACATCCAAAAGCAGCACGACCTGGCCCAGGGTACCCTGGTTGAGGCACGGGAGCGCATGAAAAGGCAGGCAGATAAGGGTCGGTCCACGGAGCCGGATTTCCGGGTGGGCGATTTGGTTTGGTTGTCCTCTAAGAACCTGCCAGTACGAAATCTGCCTGCCAAATTGGCACCCCGATTCTATGGGCCTTTCAGGATTTCTAAACGTTTGTCCTCAGTTGCTTTTTGACTGGTGTTGCCCCAATCTTGGCGAGTGCATCCTGTGTTTCATGTCTCCCTTTTGAAACCCTTTGTGAAGGATGTCTTTGGGCGTTCCAGTCCTCGGCCATCCTCCATTCCTGTACGGGGGGTCCCTGAATTTGAGGTGCAGGAAATATGTGACTCACAGATTCGTCGGGGTGTGCTCCAATTCCTTGTTGGTTGGAAGGGCTACCCTGCTTGTGATCGCACTTGGGAGCCGCGCTGTCATGTGCATGCGCCCCGTCTTGTTCGTGACTTTTTCCTTCGTTGTCCATGGAAGCCTGGGGCCCCAGGTCTTTCTGGGAGGGGGCATAGTGTCACGCCGCCCGCATTGGGGTCCACTTACTTGAAGCGGCGCGCCCCATCCTGGAGGATGTACCCGTGCTTTCGCTTGGGGGCTCCTTGGGAGACAGCACGGCTTGCGTTCCAAGCCTTCTAGGTGTTGGTAGTCCTATTTAAGGAGCCCGGCCATTCATTCAAACCGCGTCTCAACGCGGTTTGAATCGGATCGTGTTTCCTCGCCGGTTCCTTGTGCCTTCCTTACCTGTTACCTGATTCCTGTTCTTCTTGTTCCTGGTACCCTCCTGGTACAACCTGAAGTTGTATTGTCCTGTCTTCCCTTCTCCTTGTCCGGTGGTTGGGGCTCCCTTTTCTCTTCCTCTGAGTTGGATGGTCCCCTTTCTGTGTCTACTAGCTGGCTCTTGCACCTTGTCTGCCTGCCCGCTCTGCCTCCCTCTGCCTTTGTGCCTACCTTGTGGGCAATCCCACTACTTTCCTCTGCCGGATCCAGCCTCCTTCCAACTTCCACCGTGTCCTGATCCTTGGGACTTCATCTTCCGGATCCAGTCTTCCTTGGGACTCAGTATCGTCATCTGGAAAGGCTCCCCCTGTCAGTGCTTGCACTGTCCTGAAGCCACGCTAATCAGTGGAGAGCACACTCGTGGCGTTGGGAGCAGGTTCATCTCCAACCCGGTTCCATTCGGGCGGGAGCTGGGCTGGCTTCTCGCGTCATCAACCTCATCACCGCAGGACTCCTGACAGCCTGGCATCATCTTCAAGGTCCTCAACCAGACGAACAGATACGCAACGTCCTCGTGACGCAGTCTATAACAAACAGACCTCCCGGCCCGTGTCAGTCTTACTTTCCAAATGGGCTGACTTTACCTCCTATCTTCTGACTTCTACCTCTAAACTCCTCCTCCTCAGTGACATCAACATCCACCTTGACTCCATTGTTCGTGCCTCTGCACTCTTCCGTGATCTCTGTACCTCTCTCTCCCTCACTATTCTCCCCTCCTGCCCTACCCATTGTGCCGGACACACTCTTGATGCCTTCATCCCGCTGATCTCCCTTTCTCCACCCCTCTCACTACCCCTCCCTCCTGGTCTGACCACTCTCTTCTCTCCTCATACCTGGGACCTCTCGGCCACCTGACCGAGTGGCTACCAGCACTGTGAGCCTCCTTCGCAGTCATCCGACCAATGAAACGAGTGTTAGCTGCTGCCTTTGCCTCCACCTTCATCCCTCCTCCTTCAACCTCCTCTTGACTCCCCTACTGACTCTGTCCTCGCCAATCTTCATCTTGCTATCACTAACACTCATGACACACTCGCCCCTGTCACTAGGATCCGCCTAAAACCTTCCTCCAAGCGTAACACCTGGTATGACTCTGATCTAGCTGCTCTGAAACGCAAGTGCAGAGTTGCTGAACGGAAGTGGCAGACCTGGGGCTCATCCTCTGACAAACTGACCTGTCACCTACACCAAAGGCAATATCATCTCTCTATCCATTCCAAAAAGAGGACCCACATCCAGACCCGCAGCCTCTAACAACACGGCTGAACTCTTCAAAATCTGCAAGAATCTAGCCAATCCACTCTCCCTTCTCAGGCCCTCTGCACTGCACTAGCCACCCATTTCACCTCCAAAACTCAGGACATTCCAGCCCCTCTCTCTCTCTTCCTCCACTCCTCCCCCTATCCGCTTGCCACCGTTGGCCTCTCTTGCACCCCACCTACTTTCTCCTCCTTCTCACCTATCACAATGGCTAAGGTCTCTAGAGTAGTGCGCTCTATGAAGGTCTCATCCAAACAGGTGTTGCCTTACTCCTCCAGAACCTCCAGGACAACATCTCCTCCCTCGCTCTGCCTCTTGTTGAATTCTGCAACCACTCTGGCTCTTTCCCTTCCTCTCTCAAGCACTCCCTTGTGCACCCCTTCCTAAAAAGCCTTCAGCTGACCCTTTGTGCCCGGCCAATTACAGCCCTATCTCTACTGCACCCTTCCTTGAGAATCACCTGGAGAGGTTGGTCTTCCCCCAACTGACCTAACACACTGAGCTTGCTGGTTGTTTACATGACCATCAATCTGGATTCTGAGCATCCAGAGGCACCGAAACTGCTCTCCTGAACACCCACGTAGAACTGCTTGCAAATCTTGACTCTAACTCTCCTGCTGTTCTCATTCTCCTCCAGCTTTGACACAGTCAACCACTCTTCTCACAAAGCGGCTCCAGGATACCCTTGGTATCTCAGACCGGGCACTGGATTGGTTGACCTCCTTCCTCACTAATAGCCCTTCCCAGGTGCTCCTGGCCGCCTTCTCCTCCACCACCACTCTCTCTACATGTGTTGTTTCCCAGGGCTCCATCCTCTTGCTTTGGCTTTCCAACATCTAACTTGCACATCTTGCACACCTGATCTCTGCCTTCTCTCCTCATTTCCAGTGTTACGCAAATGACACACAACTCTTCTTCAAGCTCCCCTCTTCCTACTCTTCTTTCTCCTCTATCATCCCTGACTGCCTATCTGCTATTCTGTCTTGGTGCGCCTCCAATGATCTCTGTCTTAATGTCAGTAACACTGAGATTCTTCCTATTGGAACACCTGACCCCGTTTCCCACCTGCACTCCGGCCACTCTGCTATGGGCTTTGGTCCTCTCCAGGCTGGATTGCTGTGAAAGCCTCTTCCTCAACCTACCTCTTTCTTCACTCCGCCCACTTCAACTAATCCAGAATAGGGCTGCAAGACTTATCCTTGGCCTTAACCTCAGGAACTGTATCTCTCAAGCCCTAAAATCTCTCCACTGGCTCCCGGTTGCTGCAATGCTCAAAAAGAAGACCCTTTGCATCATTCAAAAGGTTGTCTGAGGGCTGGAACCACACTACCTTCAGCTTTCTCTTACTAAATACACTAAATACTCTCCTTCCAGATCACTTCGATCTTCTCACTCCAACTCTCTGCTGGGCAAACGCTTCTCCAAGCAGGGGGCAGATCCCTCTCCGCAGCTGGCTCCCTCATATGGAACAGTCTCCCTCTCTCTCTCCATCTGGGAATAGACCACCTCAAGTTCTGCAAACAACTCAAGACCTTTCTCTTCTCTGCCTCCTTCCCTCACCCCCTCCCGTGCTAACCATCCCTTCTGTCACTGAGATTGGAAGCCTGATCCCTTAAGAGTCCAATAGGATCCTGGCCCCCTGCCCAATTGCCACCAGCCCCCCCTGCACTGCTCGCTGATTCTACACCCACCTGTTGGGTGGTTTGCCTTCATCCTGCACTTACCTGTTGGGCAGTAGACCTCCCCCCTTCGCCTGGAACATCTCAGCCTATGCATTTACCTGTCACCTTCCAACAGGCACCTCTGGCACTTCCTCCCATAATGGGGAACCCTAATAGAACTTACCCCACCCCAGCCCCACTTTTCTTTCTCTTTACTGCACTTGCACGCTCTGAATGTCACAAGGCCTAGTAGGACCATTGTTTGTTTCATTGTCAATTTTCTATTTTTATTTTCTCCCTTGTTCCCTTTCCCTTTTGCCTTGTGGTGCTTTGAAACACTGTCTTGCTGTATAAGAGAACTTCTAAATATCCAATAAATAAATAAATATAATTTGCTGGAAGGATTTCACATCATGTGGGCTTGGGCAATCTTCCACAGCCTTGACCTCTCCCGGGTCCATATCAATCCTGTCTTTACAGATCATGAATCCCAAGAATTCGATGTTGCTTCTATGGAGCTCACGTTTCTTCTTGGAGGTGATGTCTGAGTGACCATTTGAGGACTTCAGACACAGGGGAGAATTGCTTCACCACGGAGGCTGAAAATATCAGAATGTCATCCAAATAGATGCAGGTAGTTATGCCCAAAGGATCAGAGAAAAGGGCATTTATACATTGCTGGAAGACCCATGGGAGATTGCGTAGTGCAATGGGCATTACCTGATATTCGAAAGGCCCCAGGGGAGTCTTGAAGGCAGTTTTCCCTTCTTCTCCAGACTTTATGCGTACTAGGTGGTAGGCATCGCACAGGTCTTTTTTTGGTGAATGCTAGCATCACTAGGTGATTCCAGAATGTCTCTGATCAAAGGTAGTGCGTACCTGTCCTCAGCAGTTACATAATTGAAGGGCCGGTAAATAATACATGTGCGCAATACCACAGAGGTGGCATATGGAGTGGAAACCCCCACCTTTTCCTTATAATGGGGCAGGAGACAGTCCGAGGAACTACGCCAAGAACAACAGTCCATTAAGACACATCAGGGAGACACCTGACTGAAAAAGTGGCCAATTCACCAAGGATACATAATACCAGAAACTATCTTGATTTCACTGACCCCTTTAATCCGTACACTGGCACCCTAAAGAGCATCAGAAAAACTCTGGGTCCCTCATTAATATGCTCAGCCAGCAATAGTAAACAGTCTTGGTTTCCCAATATTGGGTATATCCTCAATTTCAGGGACTATCAACAAAAGGACACTGCCTCTTTAAAAGATTGAGCAACTAAGCACTTACTAAACACATAATGGTATTACCCAAATTGACCTTTTATAATTGACCTTCTGCACAATTGACCTTTATATTATTTTAGTTATTTTATATATGTATTGGGTTGGTTTTGGATCATAAATAATATAAGGGGATTGTGTGGGGGGTTGTGTGGGTTTTTGGATTGGGTGGGGGGCTGCATACAACCCACATAACTTACAAGGCAGGAGAAAACATTACCCCATATAGTAACCCACTTAATCTTCAGGGGCCCCTTATCAATCCCTGTGCGACTTGCCTTACGCATCCACACAGGTCAGCGTAAATGTGGAGAAACTTCTGTGCAGCTTGCAAAAGAAGTTCATGTAGGACTGACAGAACTAGCAATGCTTGCAAACTAAAAAAAAAACAGATGTTGGGGAAGCGTGAGACAGACAACTGCTTACCCCGCACATGTCAATTTATTTGCATAGCCCATACACAGTGAAACCACAGACCATGGGTGCCCAGACTCAGATGAGCTCATTAAGCAGAGCTAATCCAAAGCCCTCAACAATTTTCTAGAACAAATGTAGACCCTCACCGGGAGATCAACCCAGCATGAAGGGTGGCCGGGATATGGTATCCAGTCATTGCATCAAATAAAAAGCATTAAATGCCAAAAGCGTCGAAAAAAATGCATTAAAAAAAGCATTGAATGCATTTTTTTCAAAGGTTTTATTTGAATTATAATGGGTTTTAAGGGGTAAAAAACCAGGGGCTGGGGGACACCCGCCCCCATAAAAAAAGAAAAAAACTACATTCAATGCTTTTTTTTCATTGCTTTTTTTTAGATGCTAAGGCATTCAATGTTTTGGCATTCGATGCAATCACTATAAACCTCGGGATATAGACTGTACGGAAACCATGGTATCAACGGTAAGAAGACAGACACAAGTGATCACAGTTCAAGGGTGTTTATTGAACTTCAAATTTGGGTTGAAAAACGCCTATCTAATCCTAAATCTAAAGATGGGAGCAAGCTACGACCATCAAATAAAAATAATGCCTTCCTAGTAGACTCTTGTCAAAAAGGGACTATACTAATGAACCTATTGCCAATCCTTACTTCTAAATACAAATAGAGTGGGGAAACAATGTTATGCTTCCCTTCCCCACATTTTCAGCACGGGACAAGGCGGCGCACTTGAGTTTAGCACACTCTCTGGCTTCTCTAGCATGAGGATGAGGCTCAAAACCTCAATATCAGGGCCTTCTGTGTCACAGTCTCTTTGCTATTCAAATACTCTTATTTCAGAGGGCCTGATGGAACATATCAAAGATTAAAGTTCCTTTCTTCTTAGGATTTCACAGGTACAACTTCTTGGGTGATTTTACTGTTCACCCAGAGTCCCCCTCTGCTGGGCTCAGACCCACTTTAACACAAAACCTTCAATTTGTCTCCCTCTGCCGAGCTTGGACCAACTTTATCTCTTTTCCCAGACTTTCTTTACTTTATCAAAATCGACTGTGCACAGGATTTTGCTCGACCTGTCACAGGACTATGTCGACTTACAATTTATTAAATGGAATTTCTTTTGGTACTTGTAGTTTTTCATAAAGCAAATTTTGTTTCAATTTCACAACCTTTCTCAGAGTCTTTCGATAAGGCACATTACCTTTTGCTGGACCACTCTGATACTTCGTATTCGTCACTTCTGACTTTCAACAATGGACTCTCTCTTTCTCGCGTCTTACCCATTTGTACGCAACCTTAATTCTTTGATTCAATGTTGCAAGCACTCCAAACCACAGACCGGACTTTCGCTGCTTCAATTAAGTCACTGGCTGGGTTTTGGAGTCTTCTTTTATCGCGCCGGTTTGATGTCTGAGTCAAAGGCTGTTACTCTTTCAGCCTAAACGCCTCCCCAACTCTGCCGTTTAACCGGGAGGGCTCGCTGGTAACTTTGTAGTACTGTATGCAGTCTTTCTTCTCCTCTGCTGAGCTGGCCTGCATAGCCCCTTTGGCTTCTAGGTGGTAGCGGTCTCTCGTCAAAGGGGCTCTAACTCTCCAGCTTTCTGGATTCAGCCCCCTGGCCTCTCACTCTCCTTTGCCTCCTTTGCGTCTGCCCTAGAAGAGCAGCTTTCTCTCATCCACCGCCTCACTCTTGACTCCTCAGGGGTCTCACTCAGTCGGGCTCACACTCCTCAGGGGTCTCCCTCAGTCGGGCTCAGACTCCTCTTTCACTGTTGTCAAAATAAAGGTGTAAAGATGAGGCAGGAAGGCAGAGTGGTTTTAACTGAATTAGCTTTTTATTCCAGAAGGAAAAGAAAATAAACAAATCAGGGACTTCAATTCAGTCTGTTCGCTTTTCTGTAAGGATGAACCAGCTGATTCCGTAGGTTAATCCTCGTATGCCCAGAGCGTCTCTGGTGTGGCTCTCTCTCCCTCTGTTCTGAGGTTCTGGAAGAGATTGGACGAAACACACACAGTCCATCATCAGTGTCTACTTTATATAGGGGCTGGAGGGGTTTTAGCCAATCAGAAAGGTTTGATTTAATAGTCTATAAGTATCCCCACAAGCCCTGCCCCCTTTCTCTCTGAACAAAGTTTTCCATGATGCCCTTCCCGCCAAGACAGGTGAAATGCAAGCGGTGGCCACCCCCGGTCCCTCTGGAGGTTCTGACCTACTCGAAGCGCTGCTGGAAGGAAAGAAAGGTGAGTGTTCTGATTTCAGGCGTAATAGGGGAGCGGGTACCGAAATTGTTTCACACGGTTCACCCAGCTCAGCTACTGTCCGCCTGCTACAGTCCTCCTGTCAGGAATAGGGGTTGGTGCAAGAAAAGAGTGTGTCATAAACATTGAGGAACGCGAGAAAAAACATGAACATGGGAATCAACCTCACTTCCCAGCAGTACTTGGGGGAAGTTGTAGTTTAAAGCTGCGCGCCCGTGTGACCAGCTGTGAGGGATTAGCAACAGCTTAAAATGGGCCAACGGCGCACGGCAGGTGTGACTTATTTTGTTTTCCAGCAGGAGCAGTTGGCGAAGGACTACGGCGTTTGCAGCGGTGGATGATGTTGCCGTGAGGGGCTACAGACGATCAGAGGTGGCAGGCAGGGAGTTGTTGCCAGACGGCAGAGGGTGTGTTACTGCTGCGTCCGGGACAGCTTGCGGGCCTCCCGGACCTAAGATAAGTAGGGGGAAAGGTCTGATAAGATTGTCAGGCTGATATATGAAGCTCCCTAATTCTCCCTACACTGAATGTGGAAAGTATATGAGTCTCATGAACATGGTGCAATCTATTTCCCAAGTCCAGCACTCCTCGCGGGTTGAGTTTAACCCGCGTTCATTCCAGAGCTATAATTGGGTGATGGGAAACTACGAGAAGAGGGCATGTGTTGTTCTCGTTTATGTTCTATGTCCAGCGTCTCATGTTATGTTGGTGCTCATTGCTTCTGTGCGCCCCTGGGGCCATGTGCTTGCTCATCATTGTGGGTGTTTAACCAACTGCGTATGTTCATGTTGTTTACCATATCTGTGAGTCCTTGTATTCATGAATCATCAGTGCACGTATTAAGGTGTACGCACGTCATGCAAGGGTTCTGGATGAGGCAAGCACTGTGGTTTCAGGGCATGTATTAAGGTGTATAAATTGTACTAGTTGCCGAGTCGGATAGGTTTTATGAATGTTACAGGTATAGAGTGTTATAATAGACTACAGGTAGGGTTCTCTCCCTGTTGCTTCCCCACGTCCTATCCAATTAGGTGTTCCCTAACCCTCTATATGGTGTTCCTAAAATCCCCTACCCTATCCACAACCTCTCCCTAACTCCTCTTCCCCCCATTGGCTGCCACGTGGTAACCTGTTTCATACTATCAGGTACCTGTGCCAACCACGGGTGGAGGGTCAACTTCATTCGGCTTCTGTGGTTCGGGAGAGAGTGTCGAATTCTCTCCCCTTTGTACAGTGTACCATTGACATAATAAGCCACCCCCATATTGGGATACCTACAACCACCCAAACCAAATGGAAGCAACAACTCCGCCTTTGGCTGATGTGCTAAAGGCTCTTCAGGATATTCAGGTGGAGTTGGCACATGCCCAACAAGAGTCGGGTAAGTTAAAGACACAAGTCCAGAGTTTGGCAGCACAGTGAACCCCGATGGAGGGTACCAGGGCAACAGGAGCATCTGTACAAGTCAAGATCCAACAGTAATTGTTCAGCCCCCTAGCAGTGTTCCACTGGCAGCGCCGGAACATTTTTCAGGAGATCCTCGAAAATATATGATGTTTCTCACCCAGTGTAGACTGCATTTTTTGTGTAAACCCACAGCGTTTGAGACTGTACAGGCGAGAACGGCTTTTGTAATTTCCTATCTAACGGGACGCAGCGGCTTGGGCCATGCCTTTGGTACAAAAGGACGATCCTCTGTTATATAATTGGGATGGTTTTTAACAGAATTTGGCAGACTATTTGACAGACGAGAGGTGTCCCTAGCACAGGACAAAGAGTTGTTGGGATTGAAACAAGGGTCTAGGGATTTGGTCACCTACGTAACACAGTTTAACAGCCTTGTAATTGAAATGGAGTGGCCAGTGGCCAAGCAAACAGTGTTGTTCTATCAGGGGTTACGTGAGGAGCTCAAGGATGCTATTGCACAAGTTGAGCAGCAACCAAGTACTTGTACGGCAATGATTGATTTGGCATTAAGGTTGGATCATAGGATGAATGAGAGGAAGGGGGACAAGAAAAGGCCGGAAGTAGTTCCCTTCGCGAGACTGGACAGAGGTAGGGGAGGAAGGATGGGTGAAGTAGAACCAATGCAGATTGGCAGTGTAAGAGGACCCTTATCAGCTATAGAAAAGGAGCAACGTAAAATGAATAAATTAGGTCTTTACTGTAGGCAGGCTGGACACTTTATACGGACCTGTCCCAACACCCCGCAGAAGAAGGTGGGAGGGGAAAAGAGTACAAAGGAAGCGGGAAAAGAGATGGGCCAACCTTAGGGGGAACACAGGTATCAGGCCCAAATGATTTCAGGTTCCCCAGATGGGTAGCAAATACGGTGGGGAGTAAGACTTCTCATTTTTATATCTTGGTAACATTATATTTTGCGTTCACTAAACAGGAGGTTATGGCCATGGTAGATTCCGGGGCTACAGGCAATTTAGTGGATATTGCTCTAGCTGAACAGTTAAGTTTGCCAGTGGTGGATAAACCGAAGATGGAAGGAGTGCAGTCTGTGGATGGTTCACCATTAGTATCAGGGCCCGTACGGAAACAGACACAAGGTTTGGAAACGATTTGTGCATCGGGTCATAGGGAGGAAATCACGTTTGATTTGGTTGCAGCCCCACAGTTCTGGTTGAGTTTGGGCATGCCATAGTTGGTAATGCATAATCCCAGAATTGATTGGGGTAGACAAGTATTGTGGTTTGAGGAGGAACATTGTCAGGAACACGTGTTATCAGAAGCAGGACCAGTAAAATTGTTGGTGGAGAAAGGATTAGAAGATCAGATGGTAGGGGCCATGGGGGGGAGAGATTCCATCACAATATCAGGAGTTTGCTAAGGTATTTGACAAAAGAGTAGCAGAACAATTACCTCCTCATTGACCCTATGATTGCATTATTGAATTAGAAGGAGGAGCAAAACTGCCTTGCAGTAGGATTTACGCTCTTACAGAAAAAGAAAATAAGTATTTACGGGACTATTTGGATGAGATGCTGGCTAAGGGGTGTATACGACACTCTACTATCCCACTCTCCTCACCATTGTTTTTCGTTCCTAAGAAGGAAGGAAACTTACGAACATGCATAGACTATTGTGCATTAAATAAGGTAACAATTAAGAACAGATTCCCATTGCGTTTGATTGCAGTTCTACTAGATCAAGTGAGGACAGCAAAGATTTATACTAAGCTGGACTTAAGAGGAGCATATCACCTGATACGGGTTAAAGAGGGAGATGAGTGGAAGACCGATTTTAGGACAAAATTTTGTTTATTTGAGTACTTGGTGATGCCTTCTGGTTTATGTAATGCTCCAGTGGCTTTCAGTTTTTTATGCAAGAGCTATTACACAAATTCATTGATGTTTTTGTCATTGTTCACATTGACAACATTCTGATTTATTCAGATTCTTCAGAGCAGCATGTGCAACATGTGAAAGCTGTGTTGCAACGGTTACAAGAGTATCAACTGTGTGTTAAATTGGAGAAGTGTGCACTCCATGTGACTCAAGTGGAGTTCTTGGGCTTCATTCTGACGGCAACAGGAATTGTGATGGATCTAAAAAAAGTGCAGACAGTCATGGAGTGGCCATCCCCACAATGCATAAAAGATATCCAGTCTTTTCTGGGGTTTGCTAATTTTTATAGGCGGTTTATTAGTAATTTTTCTAAAATTGTCACTCCCATCACGCAATTACTTGAGAAAGAAGTGAGATTTACTTGGAGTTCTGAGGCAGAGAAAGCCTTTCAAGAGTTGAAGGTAGCTTTTACCACTGCACCAGTACTAAGACATCTCAACACAGAAAGGGCCTTTCAGGTTGAGACAGATCTCAAAGCTGATTCTAACCAGTTCTAAGTTGCAAAACAAATTCCATGATTGATTTGAAATTGGAAACAACAAATCTTGCTGATCAGCAGAGTATGAGTCATTAGAATAAAAACTAATGATAATGATGTATTTCAGGAAGAGTTTATGTCTAATAAGAAGGGGCAATACATTCTACTCAAAGAAACCTGACAAATGATATTGTACGGTTCATATTAGAATAGAACATGTCATATATTTTCTTTCTATAAAAGTATACTGGATGCAGAAAAACATTGAGACTTTCCTTGTCAGCTGAATCATTCTTTGGTCTTCAGAAATGCTCCCCAGCCGGCCATGGGGAAGGATAAATAAAAGTCTCTGTTTCTTACACATTGTATGTTTTTAATCTAAGGATGGCTGGCTGCATTGGGTTATGTCTGAGAAGTGACCCCAATACAAGGCATTTCCCTGCTATGTGCCCGGTCTCTGGAACAAGTTACCAGTGCAGATAAGACTGCCCCCTTCATCCTACACTTCAGGAAGAACCTGGGGACCCTACTCTTCAAAGAACATCTCCCAAGTCACTGATCACTCAACTTAACTCCATTCTTGAACTCTGGAGTCCCCCCTCCCCTGATCCCTTTACCCATCCCAGTTCCTATGATCCTCCTTCACCCTGCTTGTGATCCCTTGGGTGCCCCCCCCCCTTTGTACAGTGGTCTGTTTCTCAGCTAAGCTTGCACTTTATAATCCAATACATAGTAGGCAAGGTCCATAGCATGTGAAATAGGCTACCTTCTTTACTCGTGCAACCCCAACACCTGTCCAAATTCAAAATCCCCAGAGAGAACATTGTTGCTGGGGTACACTAAAGCCTAGACATCGCTATTTGATAAACAAGCCTAAGCAATAGGTCAGGCACACCTTGCATGCGAAGTATATATCACGCCCAAGTCTGATGTATAGGCATTCTTACTTTTATCCCATACTAAGCTATCTGCAGAGTCACCAGGAAGGAGTTTTACCAAATCATGAGCCTGGAATCATGATGGTCTTAGTAATTGTTCTATCTTCAATTCATCGCCTGAGGGCAGGGAAGTTCATCTTCTCATGCAATATGCCATGTAACAAAGCAGAACAAGACATTTCCCTAACAATCTTCCTTTGCATAATTTCGAAAGGACAAGGCTGAGAGGCTTCCTTTACATTCGCAACGTACTCAAATCACTACCAGGTTAGGCAGACATCAATTTTGGTGTCAGGTTGCTCCACAAGGAGGCTTTCCTATCCATCTACAAATGATCCTTCACTTCCACCATCCAAGTTCTGAACATGTTTATTGTGAATTTCAGCAGCAACAGCAGCTCTGCAGAGACATCTTGCTCACTCTTAGTAAAGCTGCGCTTGGAGCTGTTGTGTGCCTGTGCCCTGAGTTTTTGGGCACTTCAAAGGGTCCACGCTGAAAACGCTCAAGTCCCAAAGGAAAGATACATGGGACCTGCACAATGAATCCAGCATGCTGGCCCCCCAGCCCGAGGTAACTGCGGTGGGAAACAGTCCTCCAAGTGCACAGCATCCTATCCCTATGGTCCCCAGGTGCTGCAGGCACCAAAAGGGGGCGCCAACACCATTGTGCATGTGAGTGCCTTTTGGAGAAGTGCCTTCACATGCTGCATAACACTCCACAAAGAATTGTATAGACACTGTTCAGTGACATTATCTGCTTTTCAACCACGGCTACATCAGGGTTTCCTATCCCACACCCTATCCCACATGCATTAAGTGGTGATGGGCTTGGCTCGAGGTAAACACAAGATGATAATCCTCCTGTTTTGGCACACCAAACCCCTCACAATCTAACATCTCCGCTCATAACGAGTCGTGGGATCCAGGAGCCGCTTCCCTGCACCCCCACAAGACTTATATGATGAGTTTGCATTGTGAATTGAGTTCTTTTTTACTTTGGACTATTAGGTGTTGCTTGTGACACCTATAAACTGAAACTATTACATTAGAGTACAGATAGGAAGGAATAGCATGTGAGGATTGACACACAGATTGAAGGTGTTGCTTGGCTATTTGCCACCCATTGACTGCCCATTGCCAGGCTAATCCCGATGGCCATTCCTTCCCAGTTCCCGCCCCTCCACGCCAGAAACACCCCCTAATGGGAACTCTTTGAGTTAGCTTTAATCAAGACATACCATCAAACTCTGCACTCGAAGTGCCTGCCAGTGTTTTTTCAATGCAGTCTTCTGCGAGTTAATGGCTTAATTGGAGTTGCAAACACGCTGGTGTAATAAAAATGTCTCAACCAGGACTGCCATCAGCCACTCTATTTATAAGCACTCTGCGTATCCTTCACTGAAGTCTTGTTAAAGACAAGCATTGGCAAAGCCAACATTTTTGGCTTTTGTATACGTATCAGGCATTTGCCAGGCACTGCTATTAAATGCCCAGGTACTCATACCATTTTGCACCTGCTACCATCAATGGGCAGTTAATACCACTATGGCCTTGCCATGCCTGCACAAAAGCCCAAACTATTGGCATTGCCAATGCTTGTTTTGCAGTGCCACAGGAAGCCTCTGCAGGAGATAATAGATCTTGGGCAGGATACACATTTTAACAGTGTTCACTTTTCCCCCCAAGTGGAGAGGCTCATTTTCTCCCTGCTTAACATGTTCCTCATTAACTCTAACTTTATTTTCGAAAAATTCAATGATAGCACATTTCTGAGGTTGGGTACAGTTTGGGTGCCCACATATTTCACCCCTTCTCTTGCTCCTTTACTGTAATACCTCACTTTTCAAAGTATGAGCCAGAACATGGGGTCGAAAGTGGCAGGACTTCCGACTTACACCAATATATGTTACGCGTCGAAAGCTTCTCAAATTTCTCCATCAGACATTATTACTTCTGCCTGATTTATCCAGTTCGCTCAGGACTAAAAATGTGTCTTCTGCGTTCACCAGGGCCTTTACGTCCTAGACCGACAGGGATGCCAGTGACGCTGTCTCTCTGACGGATCATGAATTCCAATGGTTCCATAGCCAAATTAAAAGAAAGGGGCAGAGCGGGCACCTCTGCTGAGTCCCTTTCTCTATCTATGTATCTATCTAGGTTTTTCTATTGCGCCACTAACCTGTAGGCCTCAGGGTGCTCACAAGATAAACACATGCAGAACAAATAGAAGAAATTAGTCCGAAACATCATCATTCTTTAACCATGATAAAGGTTGTGGAACATGCTTTTTACATATTTCCCCAAAGCAACATCTTTCAAGTGTATTACCCAAGTAATCCCAGCTCGCCCAATCAAAGGCTTTCTGAACATCTCTTAAAACAGTTGCAGGTGGGTCATGTCGCGACATCATCACATCTAAGTTGCCGAAAATGGATCCCACATTGTGAGCTCCGTAATGAGCTCCTATCAAACCTGACTGAAACTAGTGGACCAGTTTTCCGATACACCCGCTCAGCCTCCAGGCATAAACCTTTCATAATTCAGGCACGAAATGGACCCATAGTTCTTGCAGGATCTCATCTAAGCTTTACGTTATAGGCACTGAAGCATCCATCATGGAATCACTCAAGCGTCCATGGAGAACTTCTTATACAACTCAACTGGAAAAATCATCAGTTGCCTGAGACTTCTGGGGCATGTGGCCCATATTGTCTCTTTCCAGTGGTGGACTGACCTACAGGGAACCCTGGGGATTTCCCAGCATGCCTCTGCGCCATTGGGCTCTTTACCCTGCCTCCCATGCACACTGTCCTCTTTGTTCCATCCCTCTGCCACATCCTCTTTGAAATGTTCCTCTCGGAGAACTCCAAGCCCTAGTCCAAAGACTTTGGAGTGCTCGCATGGTGTAACATGGGACACTTTGAAAATATGTTCAAGGGCCACTTTTGGTTCCTAGCCCACCCCTGCCTCTTCTTTGGTATGTGATGGGTGCATAGAAATGGCTTTTGTTCATTTGATCCATTATTGATAGTGGTAATACTGATAAAAAAAAAAGTCTCCCAAGCCACCGGTTCTGGCTCGGTTTCTCTCTTGTCCAGCCTCTGTAGAATCCTAAGAACTTCCTGTTTATTTCTACTCACTTTATTACAACTGTCTTGGCCTAAAAGGTAGGCATTAAACTGTTTTAGAAGGAGAGTAGAGGCCCATCTACTAAAAGGGTGGCGTGTGATGCCTTTAAGGAGACTTTAGTGGGGGGGGGGGGGGGATTCCTGCGCTGAATGCGACGAGGAGATTCAAACTCGAAAAGCTGCATGAAGTCAAAAAGGCATTTTCAGTAGATGAAAACGTAGAGGAAATGGAACACTGCTGTGGATTAAGGAAGTCAAAAGCGCTTGCTTGATCAATGGGCTGAAAAGGCTGCGGACGCTGCTAGACAATAATAATAATGAGAACAGGAAGAGATGACCAGGAGGCTCCATGAAGCGAGGCTCCGGTGACAGGGCTCTCAGAGGACGTGGAGATGATTAAACAGCTGAAACCTGTGCTATTTTAGACAAATGCATGCCATCGCTTTCTGCTGCCGCCAGCATTTGTTTGCGAGTTCTGCCTGGGAGGCTCGATTTTTGTCTCCTTCATGTGTTTCCGCATTAGGCTATCTCGCTGCGGTTTTTCAGTGCTCGGTACCTCGCCTTCCCCTTCCCCTCGCCACTCCATGGCGTGTTCCTGTGCACTCTGTTTTTGACAGTTTTCGCTTCCCGCCGAGTCCACTGTGTCTGATGCCAAAGACTTTCTTTTGCTCAGACAGCCATGCTTGGCCCCGCAGTTTCGACGCGTGCATCTGCGTCACAGCAAGGCCGTGTCCATTGAAATGGAAACAACGGCTCACTCAAAAAGCGCCTGTTCTCTATTCGTCGAACGTCGATTAAATGTGTTTGCTATCCAGAACACACCCTAAACTCATAACTTTTTATTGTGCGGTTATTATATCTCCAAGTACAGGGAACAAGATTGGCGTACAGGAGGACACTGTGCTTTTACAACTGGGGGATATTGCAATTTGCAACTGCTTCCGTCTTGAATTCCTTTAGCGGAAGCCAACTGTTTTCTACTCATTCATGTACTCGGTTTAGACATTTAGTGTGGTTGTCTTCTTCTTCTTGCTGCTTTGTTGAGGCCACAGAACGTTGTGTATGATCTCTGCACGATGGCGAATGTAATCATTCTGCTTAATTATGTCAAGCAAAGTAGCGAGAGCAGCTAAAGGCAGCCTCCTGTGGGAGCCCGGAGGCACATTCCCCCATGCAGCTCCATGGATCAAAAACTCTGAAGTAAGCAGAATGCAGTCTCTGCCAGTCAGCAGCTGGTAGAGGTTGCTAGATGGATGAGCTGGTGACCCTGAGTTTTTCAGGAGTTCAACAGTTTTATTTATGTACTTATTGCAGTGTTTGTTCATTTTGCTGGCTTGGTAGCTCCTGCTACATCTCCGAGTTCTGTGTACGTTTTGGTTAACTGCTCCTCTTTTTCTGAAGTGTCTTAATCTTAAGGGGGCGGGGGAAGTCTTCGAGGGGGACAGCAGAGCTTGCTAAAACAATGGTTTGACATTGACTGCTTAACAATTAGTGAGCTGTGGCTGGACCGGGAACTTTGTTAACCTCATCAAACTCTGAAGAATCCTAACTTAGGTGAACCCATTCGCAAAACTATTCCTGTGTAAAGGGAGTAGCATACACAGTACTATAAGCATTTCCAGTACTCTTGTATCCTTACAGTTGACCGGGGGCCCCTTCGGTGCTTTCGAATCCATGGAATTTCAACTAATAGTTTTGCTGTCCACTATTAGCACTACTTTGTGCATGGCAATCTGTGTTAATGAACAGCTGAAGGCCAGTCTAGCACATCCTATTTATAAGTGTGAAAAAGTCCTCAGCCTAGATTTGGGGACCGACAATGGGGTGGTACAAGGGGCCGTGGGGCTCCAGTAGTAGGTGGATGCTGGGCCCGGAAGAGGTATACAGGTGATCTCCTGACCACCCCCACGGGGTCCCTTCTCTAAATCAGAGGGCAGTCACAAGAGCACTCACACATATCCCAAGCCCCCCTCCCATTGCAAGAGGATTGTCCACAAACCTATTCATCCTATTGAGAGCATTTCCAGGTCACTATCCTGACCCAAACCCCCAGCATTGGAATTACTATCTTTTCCTTTAAAACCGCTTAAGTGCCAAGGACGAGTATGCTCGTCCTTTGTTCATAGACTTGCATAGTAGCCTGGCAGTTATGTTGCAACATTATGAGTTCACCAGCAAGTGTAGTAATACATTTCTCTCCCCGGCACAACTGCAGGAGGAAACATTCAAGCTAATGAGGCAATCTCTTGCAGGCCGTGGGTGACAACAGATGCAAAGTCCAATTAAATAAACACAATTCCATTTATGTGCACTATCCATGAAGGGGATAAACCAAACATACATTTTCCACTCCTGTACTTTCCCCCAATGAAAGATTTGCATGTTAAATGAATAGCTTCCCATTCTTACCAAAGGTTTCATGGTTTTGATATAAATGCTGGGCAAACAGGTGGACTCAAATCAACGCCGGCCATGTCAGCAGGTCTCCAAAGGAGGAAAGGGGCCTCACACGTCTAAGGCAGTTCTAGAATCCAAGATGGCAACAGGCCTTAATGTAAGCTAAAACCAACCCACTGTCAACCCACATGATCACAAAGACAAGCCCTAATCAGGGAATAGAGCTACCTATACTAAAAGGGTGCAACCATTGTCCCCGAGTTACACCCTTGGGGAGGAGAAACCAAGCTATAAAAGTCAACTGGCTCAGTCAGTGTGTGTAGTGTCTTCGAGGAAGAGCTGTTCGAACGGGTTTGGAGGAGCTGTAAGATAGAGGTTTACTGTGAGGACAGCTAGGAGGATGTAGTTGGAGGTTGCAGGTAGAAAGCTATAGTGAAGGAGGGAAGTTACAATCTGGAAAGAGTTCTTCTGAGGAGCTTGGAGGGAGATAATTACCAGTTAGAGGGCAGGATTGGAGGAGGTGGGAGAAGGAGGAGCCCATTACCATCTGGGGAAAAGAGAAGGACAGAGGAAAGCTACAGGAGTAGAGAACAGTTACCTCTGCTAGCCAGAGAGATGAGGGAGGTTCCGGCAGGGTAGATCCTAGGGAAGCTAGCAGAAGCAAGAGGTGATAGGAGATGAGGCGACTTCACTGAAGGACAGGGAGGCTATGGCATTGTTAGCTAGGAGGCATGCCAGGGTTAAGAACCTCAAACAGGGAGGTGGTCAGTTGATTGAAGGCCCTCAATTTCTGTAAGAAACTTTAATCCTTTTTTAAACCCATGACATCTTGGTCCTAGAGAGCCTTCCTGTGGCCTACATCGAGATGGGTTTGTGAACCAGAAAACATGCAACCCGAAGACAAAGACCAGGGTGTTCGACTGAATATTGGAGTGGGGCCAGGGCGAGCCAAGTCAAGGACTGCAAGAGACCCTTCCTTTGTTCACGATTCCTTGTTGAAGAAACCATTTTCATTTGTGTTGTATAAGCAAATCTGCCTTCTTTGGAACCAAATACTTGTGCCTGCCTCTTTTGCTATTCCACTCACGCAGCCTGTGACATAAGTAATTCTGTTTGAGTTTCTAGTTAACCTCATGTTGTTGATGGTGTTTGAAGCTGGATAATTGTCGATTTTGATCATCAAGAGTACAACTTTGTGAATAAGCTATTTTGTTTTTTATTTTATTTCTCTATAAGTACAGTTACCGGTTATGCCACACCGAGATCATGGCAAAGTTTAGGCGCCAAAATACACCAGAACACCATTATTTTATGCACTGCCAAAGAGATATAAATGCAAAATTTAACCACTGGGAAGACTGATTGTTTCTGGAGTCTCGTCGTTACTCAAACCTTTGTCTCAGTATGCAGATGCTTTATTACAAATGCAGATACTTTCTTACAAAGGCATATACCAACCATGAAATCCTTTGTGAAACACTCTACACATGCCATCAATTTATCGGAGATTGAGGATTTTATAAAAAAGGAAAATACTTGTTAATTGGACTGGAAATAGTGTTGTTGTACACGAAAATACCTGAACAAGCGGAGACAATGATACAGGAGATATGATAAGTCATTTATAACGCATCTGTACACAAGTGTTTCTAGACGCGACAAGACAAGGGAGGGAAGACAGAGGGAGGATAAGGCAAATGATCTTACTAGGCCTTGTGTCATTCAGATCGTGCAAGTGTGAGAACGAGACATGCAAGGGGAAAGGGAGGGGGGGTGCAAGGGAGATGGGAGGGAAAACAGGGCAGCAATGCTCCATGTAAGTGCAGCCAGGGCAGCGCGGCTCTGGGTAGTGCAAAGAGAGCAAGGGACTGTAGGGTTACAGTTACAGCCCCTAAGTGCGTGGTAGGCCCGCAAGCAGTGCAAGGGTGACCAATCAAGAAAGAGCCTGGTACCCAGTGAGACTCTGAGGGTAATCAAGCAACCAGTCGGTACAGCAGACAGGTAGGCCAGGTAGGTCAACGGGGGAGGGAGAGAGAAAAAGCAGAGGAGAAGAGGAAAGTTTTGAGCTGCTTCCATAACTTCTGGTGGTCCCGCTCAAGTTTGAGAAGGCAGGGAGGCCATTCCAGAGGGAGGCACCTGCAGAGGAGAGAGAGATCTACCCCCACTCTCTGCCTGGAGAAGTGTCTAACCCTTAGAGAGTTGGAGGTAGCTGAGTGAAGGGCACGAGAAAGAAGGTATTTTGGAAGAGACCATTGGATGTAGTTGCGGGTCCCAGCCCCAGAAAGCCTTGTGGACAATGCAAAGGTTCTTGAACTTGACCCTTGACCCTTGACACAGTCCATGAGCATGAGGCCAAGGATAAGTCTTGCGGTCCTGTTTTGGATTAGTTGCAGAGGATAGAGAGTAGAGGAAGGCAGAATGAGAAAGAGGCTGTTGCAGTAGTCCAGCCTAGAGATAACCAGTGCTCTGGAGACAGTGAGCTTCTGGGGGAAAGTGAGAAAGGGAAGAGACACTTTGAGGAGGTGCTGCTGGTAGTGGGACTTCTTGGCGATGTCCGAGATGTGAGGAGAGTAGAGTCGAAGATGACACCAAGATTTTTTGCCTCGCACGAAGGCTAAGGAAAAGGGCCCATGGCAGGCAGCCAGAGTGAGAGAGGGGAAAGCAGGGGCAGGGGTCCCAATGCGAACGATCTCCGTGTTACTAGCATTAAGGCAGAGATCAGTGGAGGCACACCATTCCTGAATAGCGGATAGACAGCAATGAGAAGAGAGGAGAGGAGACTAAAGGGAGCTTGAAGAGTAGAGAGAGAGGCGGCAGAGAGAAAGGTACCAATTTGGACCTGGGATGGCCGGTCCAAGAGGAAGGAGGTCAGCCACTCCAGGGCCTGATCTGTGATGCCCAGGTTCTCATGGAGTTGATTAATCAGGATGGCGTGGTTCACTGTGTCGAAAGCAGAGGAAAGATCAAGGAGGAGGACAGAAGGAATGTTGCAATCAAGGTTATAGAGCAGATGGACAGAAGCTGAAACAGCAGTGTGGCAAGAGGCGAGCAACAGCGGGGGGGGAGGAAGCAGGATCCCTGATGGAATGGAGACAACTGATAGCCACATTATATGGGCCCACTCAGGATAGCCCCAATGAGAATGAACCTGCTGAGGGGGAGGTTGCAGGAATGTCGCAAAATTAAGGAATGGCAGGAAGCGAGGTGGAGTAGGCTCGAGTTTGGGGGAGGAGGGAAAGTAAACAGCAGAGCCTAAACGCTAAATAACAGATGTTGTGGACTCATGATGCATATTGCTGGTGTATTGAATTATTATAGTTTGTTGAGAAAATTAATAAAAATTGTTTAAAAAAAAAAGTTATCGTATCGAGCAGATCTTCACGGGGGTTCAGGAGAGCAGTTTCAGTGCCTCTGGCAGCTCTGAAGCCAGACGGATGGTCATGGAGACAGCCAACAGATTCAGTGTGGAGAGTAAAATGGGAGATGGCCAGCTTTTCCAAGAGTTTGCCCAGGAAAGGGGTGATGGAGATTGGGTGATAGTTTGCCAGGCAGGTAGGATCAGCAGATGGCTTCTTGAGGAGATGGTGCACAAGGAAGTGCTTAAGAGGAGAGGGGAAAGTTCCCATGGCGAAAGAGTGATTACAGAAATACGTTGGCGTAAGTATCTTCCAGTTATTTTATATACCTGTCTTTAGTATAGAAGATAGATTCATTTAAGTACTGACACACATCATTTTGGGGTCTTTTATTTTTGGTTGCCGTTTTGGCCTAGTTAACACCACTCTAGGATTGTTCTAAGCTCCTTTTGCTGATTTTTTAGGTTTGTTTGGGTACCCGCTCGCCTGTCATTTAGAAATCAATTTTTGGCTTCTTTTTCATAAACCGATTTAGAACTACCAAACTACCATTTCTTCTTAATCTAAAGTACTGACCAAAGAGAAGATTTTCTTTTATGTGTTTAGGGTGGTGAGTACATGCATGCAGAAGAGCATTTAAATCTGTGGGTTTATGATAAGGTTTAGCTTTCAAAAGATGTTCACGTTGGTACGCTGTGAAATCCAAAAAGTTGATTTAATTCTCAGTGATGGTAAATGTAAATTCAAGATGATTGTCTTGAACATTAACACAAGTTATTCTCCATTCCCAAAACCTAGTTTTGCATACCAAAAAAGTACAATTATTAAAGATGTGGGGGTACGGAACGACATTAAGAAGAGGACTACTGCACCTCTTAGGATCACTGACATGGGAAACTTGCCAGCTATTAGAGGCTACTTCCCATGTGAAAACTGCAATGTGTGCACACAATCTATCAAAACGGACTCAGTTAATTTGGGTCTTACACCCGAATGGGACCTTAGGACATTCACAAATTGTAATACTAAGATGGCGTTTTATCTAGTTATTTGTCCCTGTGGATTGAGATACATTGGAAAGACTGAAAAAATTGTCAAAACAGGAGGGTAGAACACAACAGTATCCTGCGAGAAATAATGAATGCACCTATGGTTAAACATTGTGTTGAATGTAGCCGTGGTGAAAAAGAAATTAGTTGGGTGGTTCACAACAAGGTACAAATGTAATTCAGAAGAGACACCCTCTATCCATTCTAGAGCACAGCATGATTTTTAGAGTTCAGAGGGACAAGGCAGGACTCAATGATTATATTGAATGGGAAAATGTAGCCACGCTGTGAGGAAGGTAATTAGATATTGAATTGTACGAAGTAACTAGGATTTGTGGAGTTGTGAACAGCATAATGGCGTTGTTCACTTTAAACTCCACATTCCGCAATGAGGAACACGCAAGTTACTTATAAGTGTTTCTCGTATGGCTGAATGGAACAGTGAAACAGATATCATAATGAGAACTTGATATGTTATTGGTTTCTAAAAAATCTTTGTGTTAGAGTCCAGCGACAGTATGATTGAATCAGTTCTATGTTCTTTTGCCAAAGTAAAATACAACGTGATAATTTACTTCGACACTTACTTTGAATGACTTCCCATTTTTTTATTTCTTTTTTAAAATGGGGCCCCCATACTACCCAACCCCCAGCACTACCTCCTTTACCCCCAACCCCACCTATACCGCCTATCCTAAAAATACATATGTATCCCCCATCAAAGTAATTTTGTCAAAGTAAATTACCACTTTGTAATTTACTTAGGCAAAACAACATGATACCATTGAAGGTTCTATGTTCTTTTGCAAGGGGAATAAGAAATTACATCTCCAGAAAATGAGGAAAGTGAGTTTATGGAACGATACATCACTTTGGTTCCCTCTGGACACTTTTACTGTATAAGGAGAAAAATAGCTTTTCCTTGATGGCTGAACGAATAGGGCAGCAAGATATTCCTGCCAGCAGCTATACATAAGTAAGTGCTGCAGCCGCTAAAACAAATGAGTTTAAGTGCTAGTATTTAGACTGGTGGAGATGCAACTTACACATTTCTTTGGTTTTAGCGAAGCCAAGCAATATGAAACTTTGAGAATGAGAAATGGGCAATGTTGAACAATACAGCAATATATATATTGAGAAACCTCTAGGTACAACTTTTTAGTAAGTAACAATCAAGGGTTTAAACTTACCACTGTCTCCTGACAGTGATAATGATTTGAATTGATTTATGGGAATAAGAAATATTTGAAATTGAAAATGTACCAATGTATGGTTGGAGGTATGTAGGTATTAATTTCTTCACCTCAATGAATAGAATTAATTTTAATGGCAATTACCATTTGTAAGCTATTATGTGATTGTGTTGCATCATTCTATTTTCCCTACATCATTCAATTACTTACATTTTGAAGATGTTTATGTGCACTTTACTATGTTACCCCCTTACGAAGTTTCAATCATTGAAAGCAACAAGACAGAAACATTGACATGTCTGGTTATTGGATGGGTTAATGGATCATTGAGATGAAGAACCCCAAGAGTCGATATTCTGTCATAGGTAGGCATCTTTGTTCCTTATATTGATGATTACCTTTATGTTTAATTGGTGATTAGTACACTACTGGGCTTGATAGTGTTACACATGATGTATTTGTTAAGTATATGTGGGTATGAATTATTCTTGTAACTTCTTTGTTTTATGTTTTTATAATACATTTTCATGTATTTTGTATAGTTTTTCTTATCCTGTTATCTTAGAATGGTTTTGATACACAGAAAAAATGTTTTTGTGATTAAATCATGTTTATAACAGCTGCATACATTAAGCAAATGTAATCAATGGCACTTTTTATTAAAATAAATTTGAAAAGGTTTAAAGTCAGAGATATTGTTGTGTGTATGAATGTTGATTTTGGTCTGAAGGGATAATAAATTGGTATATTTTTTACTCCACAGTTATCTTTGGTTATAGTATTTATTTATTTATTGTGCAATTGTAAGGCGCTTATACAGCAATACATTGTGTTTCAAAACATCCACAGGGGAAAGGGAGGGAACATGGGACAAAGGCAATAGAATGCTATAATGAACAGGATAGAAGTGGTCCTACTAGGCCTTGTGAGCATTCGGATCGTGCAAGTGGAGAGGGAGTAGGGGCAGGGGTGGTGGGGGTAAGTGCTAAGGAGATTCCTGGGGGGTAGAGGGGGAGTACCAGGGAATAGGTTGCCGGGTATCAGTTTAGTGCTAGGCAGATGTCGCATAAAGAATGGTCATCTGCCAATATAAAGTGAAGTCCTGTGGGGGAAACAGGCCAGTGGGTGCCCAAGGGCAAGTGCTGGGAGTGGGAGGGGCTGCAGGCGATTGGGAATAGGGCAATGACCAATGAGGACACATAAGGGCCAAGGCCACTAATCTCAGCGACTGAGGGGATTGGCACGGAAGGGGGAGGCAGAAGGAGGAGGTGAAGAGGAAAGTTTTGAGGTGTTTCTGGAATTTGAGGCGACCCGGCTCAAGACGGAGAGGGAGGGGGAGGCTGTTCCAGAGGGGCGAGCCAGCCAAGTAAAGAGATCGGCCACTAGCTTGCTGCTTAGAAAAGCACTTGACACACAGAGTTTGGGGCCGAAAGAACGCAAGGACCTAGAGGGAGAATATTTGGTCAGAGCAGATTGTAGATAGCCTGGTCACTGGCTCCAGACAGCCTTATGGATGATTTTAATTTGATCCCTGCAGCAACCGGGAGCCAGTGGAGTGATTCTAGGGCTGGATAGATATGGTACCTGGGCTTGAGGCCAAGGATAAGTCTTGCAGCGCTATTCTGGATAAGCTGGAGGGGGCAGAGAGAGGAAGAGGGTAGATTAAGGAGGAGGCTGTTGCAATAGTCCAGCCTAGAGAGTACCAGGGCTCTTCAGATATTGTTCTTCTTGGGAAAAGTGAGGAAAGGAAGGATGGCTCTGAGGAATTGGAGTTGGAAATGGGCCTTCTTGGCAAAGTCTAGGACGTGAGGGAGGAAAGAAAGAGAGGAGTTGAAAATGACTCCAAGGTTTCTGTCTTCAGTAGAAAAGGAGGTGGGGGGAGCACATACAGGGGGGACAGAGAGAAGGGAGGAAGGGGGGAGCAGGAGTCCCGATGGGAAGGATCTCAGTCTTGCTGGCATTGAGGCAGAGGTTGTTAGCACACCAGAACTGGATAGCGGAGAGGCAGTCAGGAATGGTAAAGGAGGTAGCAAGAGGATCAGAGGGAAGTTTGAAGAAGAGTTTGGTTGCATCTCCATAATATTGGAAGTGGAGTGAGAAAGTAGAGATAAGGTGAGCAAGTGGGGCGTGATAGACGTTAAAGAGGCAGGGTGAGAGGTTGGAGCCCTGGTGGACACCACAGGTAGATATGTAGGTGGGAGAGGTGAAAGAGCCCAGGATCACCTGGGAGGGATGGCGAGTGAGGAAGGAAGTCAGCCAGTCCAGTGCCTGCACCGAGATACCAAGGGTATCATGAAGTCTTTTTATGAGGATAGAATGGTTGACTACATCAAATGCAGAGGAGAGATCAAGTAAAAGGAGAGCAGCAGGAGAGTTAGAATCCAGAGATGCGAGCAGTTCTTTTCGGGTGTTCAAGAGAGCAATTTCCGTGCCTCTGGATGCTCAGAATCCAGATTGATAGTCATGTAGGCAATCAACCAGCTCAGTATGCCAAGTCAGTTGTGGGAGGACCAATTTCTACAGAAGTTTCCCATGGAAGGGGGTGATAGAGATGGGGCAATAGTTAGCCTGACATGAGGAGTCTTCAGAAGGCTTTTTTAGGAGGGGACACACAAGGTAGTGCTTCAGGGGAAGAAGGGAAGAACCCAGTAGCAAGAGAGTGATCCTGACCCCAGGGCATAACAAGTAGTGCCCTCTGCTTTGATCTTGGATGAAGCATTTCACCATCGGCACCCAACTTCACAATCGTCATTTTGATACGGCGCTTTGCATCTTGAGAAGGCCATTCAGAAATGGCCGCCGCATCATTGTTGATATGTTGCTAGGCAACAATTACAACCGAGCCATGCGCTCCTATAGGCTGTTATGAATTTATCTCCTGACCCGCAACATCGGAAGGCATTAGTCGGACCCACGACCAAAGGCCCTCAACTGAAGCCCAGTTCCTGTCTGGGCCTGTCCGGGCCGTTCGTACCGTCGGCCAGACACCCTGCCCCTCCGACACACATTGCCCTCTGTTTGCCACCCTGCTGCAACACCCTGTGAGCTGTAATTACTATTACTGACACTTGTCATTCTTAGGGCCCCAAAATATCTTGCTTTGCCCTTAATGGCCGGCATCCACCTCTAACGGGTCTTATAGCCCTATCTCCCATTCGCGACATGGCATTATCATTTTCCAGCTCACTGATGCCATTGCGATCGCCGTCAAAAGACCATGTAAATGCATGCTTCTTCCGTTGCTAATCCGACGTGTCGTATGACCCTCATATGCTCTGCTTCTGGCCTACTCACTGCAACTGATTATTACTGCTTTGCTTAATGTCTTACCAAGTTGTTCTGGATTGTCCAACCACCTCACCCTCTGGGCCTTTGCATTTCTTGGGATGAGGAAGAGACACTGGAGCAAGCAGGACACTCATGCAGGTTTCAGAAGTCATCACGTTTATTTCTTCCAACAGGCAGTACACTTCATACAGCAAGGACATCTCAGGAACTCTGCTCAAATTGCTAAGCTCACCCAGCCTTATATACAGTCCTAGGGAGGTGAGGTAATGGTTTGGTCATAAAGACAACCCCTTTCTGTCTGTGATTTGTTAATTTTACAAGGCATCATCAATGTGCTGTCCTTCTCCCTACTTGTGATTTTTTGGCCTATCTGCCACTCAACCTAGTCTAAACCGGTTCTAGCCACTCATTGCCCCCTCCTTTGTCACCTAAATGAACTCCTTATAAAAAAGATCTCCACTGGTGTCATCATGACTCAGCAATCCACCATTTTAGGAATCGCCTGACCATGCCTGACTTTTCACAAAATGGTGGATCACCCTATTTCCGGTCATATTTTGATACCTGGTCCAAATCAAGTTGTCTAATTTTTAGTAAAATATACTTAGCATGTACTACTTAACAAGCCTAACATTCAAAATATTCTGACCTCATAAACATGAATCGGTTTTAAAGCGCTTTGTTGCGAAGCACTATAATTCTTATTTCTACAACATTTAGAGTCCTTGATCACCCCACCAAGTTATCTACGTTTGGTTTGATGGGGTCTATCGCCACTACATTCAGTTTGAGGGGGAGGGTCTAAGCACTTCTGTACAAAGCGTTTCCAAAAACTTGTACCTTCTACTATGGGTACATCTGTCCCATTACTCTGTTTTCGTATTGCTGTGTACTAGTTATTGCCTCTGATTAGAGTACGAACATCCACTTACGTTATTTGTTTATCCACAGTAATGTACTTTAAAACAACTGATTGTGCTGCCTAAAACTATGTATTGTGACAAAAGTACTTTTGATCTCACTGTTTACCTAATAATATTCCCGATTAGATCCCATAGACGTGATAGTATAAAACTCTCTGGTTGTCCTGCTCAGCAAGGCCTTCATCCCGTTGTGCTAACCCCGCCAGCTGCCAAGCTAGCACCTGCTGGTCCTCCAATATGGATTACAAGTAGCCAAAACTCAGATAACATTCCCCCTACGCACTTCCTGCCCTCCTTTTTCTGTGCTCCCCCTGCTCCACACACCCTGACTGATCGATTCGGAACACCCCATCCACCCCCTCAGTGGTTGACCGGTTGAGTTGTAGGGCCTGTCAGAACCCACAAGAGTATCTCACCCCAGGACCACCCGTTTAAGAAACCAACTACTACGAGTTTACTCTGGTCATACAGAAACCGCTGATAAACCCAAGCAAGGAATGCAACCTCCCTGGTCCCACCGAAACCTAGGCCTAAGGCACCCCCAAACACCAACAAGGACAATACTATTCCATTCCCTACCAAAAACAAAATTGTACATACTGCCTCTCCCATCCAACTCCAATGTGCCCTTATTAACCCTTATTAACGTACGCTTACTCCCAGCACATGCCACCGAGATTCGAGACCTGCTCACCGACCTAGATCTTGATGTTCTCGCCATTACTGAAACATGGCTGCATGAAGCATCTGGGCCAGCCATCTGTCTAGCCCTCCCACAAGGATAGAACCTCTAACAAAGGAGGGTGTGTGGCCCTTATCGCCAAGGAATCCCTTACTATTAGACAAACAAATTCACCAGTAGGGGAGAATGCAGATGCCCTATCCGTCAAACTCTCCCTCTCACCCAACAACACTATCACTCTCCAAATCATCTATCGCCCCCCCACACCCCTGGGCCTCTAATCAAATTCCAAGGCGATCTTCTTCACCTGTTAGGAGATAACCTAAAGAATAACACCAAAGCCATCCTTTTAGGAGACTTTAAAGTTGGTTTCAATGATCCGAAAGATAAGCTAGGCAAGGCCTTTTCCTAAGGACTTCATGACATGGATTTCCTCCAAAGAGTCACGGACCCGACTCATACGAAAGGTTGCATATTAGACTGGATAGCTGACCACAACTGTTCTGCAGATATCAGCTCTAACACCCCCGCCCGTGGACTGACCACCACCTCATAAACGTCCACATCCCGACCAGGAACATCACCACTCCTTACCAATGACAGGATCCTTCCACTCCTAGAAGACTCAGCCCTGAAGCCCCCTTTTTCCAATGACCCCTTGGCTCTGGTAGAACTCTACAACACCACCATAAAAGCAGCAGAAGATGCCATTGCCCTTCTAGAGAGAAGAAAAGCAAAAACTAACAAACAGTCCAACTATTGGTTTACTAAAGAAATACTTGAACTAAGATCCCAGAAGCGCGCTGTGCTCACCAAATGGCAAACCTGCCCTACTAACTCCACACTAGAGGCCTACAAAACACTTGCCGCACAATATAAAAAGGCTATCACCCTAGCAAAATCTTCAGCCTACAACTCCAGAATCTCAAATGCTAAATCCGGGTCGAAAGAGTTGTTTGCAATATTCAAGGAGTTGGCCGCACCATCAACCAACACCCAAGAAATCATTAAAGATGAAGTCTGGTGTAACAATATCCAGACTGCCATGCTAAACAAAATAAACATCCTCCAGAAAAAAATCAACTCTCACTATAATGCCTTGCCTAAAGTCAGCCTGCCCTCTGCACCAGTCATAATTGCAGACAACAATGACAAAAAGTCTTTCACTTTCAGAGAAGTTACCTAGCTGGAAGTTCTAGCTATCATGAAACACATCAAGCCGTCCCTCTGCAAGGGCGATATCTGCCCCACCAACCTGATTAGATACTACGCAGACGCACTAGCCCCTTTCCTCACAGCATTCATCAATGCTTCGTTCCCCTTGGGTATCGCCCCCCCACACCCCCTCAAGGAGTCACGGGTTTGCCCGCTGCTAAAAATAACTTCCCTTGATCCGGACTTACCCAATAATCGCAGACCCATTACTACCATGCCATTTTTGCTAAAAATATTAGACAAAGCTGCATACTTACAAATTCCACACTTTATTGAAATCAACAAAATCCTTGGTAAAAGGCAATCTGGCTTCCATCCACGTCATGGTACTGTGTCAGCCCTATTCGACCTTAAGAACCAATTAGAGGAAACTATGGACAAAGGCAAGCCAGCACTGCTCATGTTCCTTGATCTGTTGACCGCCTTTGATCTTGTAGATCATAAGACCCTCTGTAGATACCTCAGGGATGCTGCCCAATTCTCTCGGGAAGCCACATCTTGGATCACTTCCTTACTGGAAGGATGACTTATGAGAGCCTTCTCTGACCAGGCTTGTGCTGCCCCGACCACCATCCACTGCGGAGTCCCACAGGGCTCCTGCACCTCGCGTACATTGTACAACATCTTTGCTCCACCCCTCTTCAACGACCTGACAATGACGGCATAGCATACACAAACTATGCCGATGATACTCAAGTTCTTCTCCCCCTCACTGGCTCGTATGAACAAGTCTCAGCCACTCTCAGTAAAACATATGCCCTAATTCAGGGCTGGATGGCTGCCAATGGTCTGTGTCTCAATGGGGACAAAACAGAAATCCTCCTGGTAAGCCCCAAGCACTTTCTCAACAAGCTCGACATTCAGTACATACCCTTCAGCATTGAGAATACCCTAATTACAGCTTTTGCAGCAGGTAAAACAAAGGGAGTCTACCTTGACTCCACACTCTCAATGACACATCAAGTCAGCACCATCTCTTCCTCTGCAGCGCTTACCACCAAAATTATAAATGCAGTCAAACCATACCTCTCATCCAAAAATTGCCTCACCATAGCAAGAGCCTCCATTGGGGCTAAACTGGATTATTGCAACGTTCTGTTTCTAGGCACCTCATCTAAAAACCTTAATAGATTTCAGATCACCCAAAATAATGCCCTACGTGCGGCATTAAGCATTCCCAAAAGGGAGCACATCTCCCAGGCTAGATGGGGCGCCGATGAGCTTTCCTTTCCTAGCACCTAAAAATTGGAACACTCTACCCCTCTCTCTTAGGGAGGAGACCTCCCTCACAATGTTCCATAGAGCTTTGAAAACAAGCCCTTCAACAAGTCCGACCCTCCGTTAACAAAAGATCAGACAGTTCCCATGTAATCCCGGAACCTTGGTTTTATCTTGTAAGGGGCCTATCTTGTAATATCATCACAAGTGTTGTATTGTATCTTCTTCACTGTACCATTGTCATTACAACTGTTGTACTTATCTTTTTGACTGTCCATTGACATCACAACTGTTGTAGTGTATCTTATCACTGTACCATTGTATCTAAGCAAGTCATTCTGTAACAGCACCACGATGCCCCAGGGCCGTTTATGCACTTTATAAATTCAAATAAATAAGTGCAGGGGCGAGGGGGCTGATATTGTCCTTAATAGTTCTGGAAGAACAGAGGGGAACTTGTTTGAAGGGGAATCTCAAAGTGGACAACCCTGGAGACCTTGTCCGATATGACAGGTAGGGGAGGGAGAGGAAGGCAGAGGGAGGATGGGATGCCAGGGGTGGCAGGCGGATAGGAGGGGAGGCCAGGGGAAAAGGGTGGGGGAGAGAGGGCTCAGGATGTCCCAATTTTTGGCAGTGAAGTGGGTGGCCAGTGCAGTGCAGAGGGCCTGAGAGGGAAGAGGTGTGGTGGAGACTGCGGAGGGATTGGCTAGTTGCTTGCAGAATTTAAGGAGTTCAGCTGTGTTGTTGGATGCACCAGAGTTGCAAGCTTGAATGTGGGCTCTCTTCGTGGGGTGAATGGAGAGACGATATTGCCTTTGGAGAAGGCGACAGGCCAGTTTGTCAGAGGATGAGCTTGAGGTCTGTCACTTCTGCTTTGCAGCTCTGCACTTGCGCTTTAGAGCTTCGAGATCAGAGTTGTACCATGTGTTACGCTTGGTGGCATGTTTTAGGCGGATCCTCATGACTGGGGCAAGGATATCGAGAGTGTTGGTGATGGCGAGGTGGAGGTTGCTAAGAGCAGCATCAGAGGTAGAGTCTGCAGTGGAAGGAGAGGGGGGGTGAAGGAAGATGCAAAGGCAGCAGCTGACACTTGTTTCATCAGGCGAATGTCAGAGAATGTGGTTGGCAGAGCTTGCATGGGCGAGGTCAGGGGGCTGGGAGGGCGCAGGCGAGAGAATAGGAGGGAGTGATCTGACCAGGAAAGAGGGGTGGCGAGAGAGGGGGGAGCAGAAGATCAGTGTGGATGAAAGCATCAAGAGTGTGTCCTGCCGAGTGGGTAGGACCAGAGCAGAGAATGGAGATGGAGAGCAAGGTGCAAAGGTCATAGAAGAGAGTGGTGCCCGTGATTGAAGAGTTAAGATGGATGTTGAAATCAACAAGTAGAAGGAGTTTTGAGGTAGATGACACGAGCGAGGAGGAGATTTTGAAAGGAACAGTGTGATGGAGCCAGGTGGTCAATAGATAATGGCAATGATCAAGGATGAGGTAGGAGAGATGACCAGCTTGCAGACCAGGCTCTTAAAAGAGGAGAATGGCTAGGTGGGAATGGGGAGAAGAAGGGACCACTCAGGGAGGATTAGGGCAACCCCACCACCATCTCGGTTGGGGCGTGGTTTAGAGAGGATCTTGTAGCCATCAGGGAGAAGGGAGTCAAAAGCAGAGACAGAGTTGGCCTTGGTCCATTTCTCAGTAATGGCGAGGATGTGGAGGTCCAGGCCTTCATGGGGGAGGCAGATGTCAGCAGAGTGATTGTGGAGCGGCATTTAGCATAGGCAGGTGAAGTAGGTCTCTGCCTTTAAAGGTTTCCTGGTGGGGGGTAGAGGGGCATGGTACCCCACATGGAGCAGGAGGAAGGACAGAGAGAGAGGAAGAAGGAGTAGCAGGCGCAGGAAGGAAGTTGATGAGGGATGGCAGGAGTCGGTCAAAGAGGAGGAGGTTGGGTTGAGCACCCTGAGCCATGATAGTGCCATTATGACATTAATGATACATGTGGATGATGAGAAGCCCGCCAAGCGTACTTCCCCCATCTATTGCCACCATTAAGGAGAGAGAGTAGAGATAAGGTGAGGATTCCAGAGACCTGGAGTGGGGACAGAAAAGAGGATATCAGAGACAATTGGCCTCATTACGAGCATGGCAGGCACGGCTACTGCCATGATCGCAACCGGCACCGCCTCCCATGATTGGGCTATAACCGGCCCTTTACGAGATGAGTGGGCCGGTAATTGTCCATTCACAGGAGGCGGTAATGCCGGGCTACCGATACCCATTTTGCCCCATAGGGCAGAATGGGGTAGGGAGCATGGTTGCACCAGAACTGTTGATATCGGTGCTGGTGCAATCACAAGTTCTGCTTGTGGGTGCCGCACAGCCCACCAGGTAAGACCTGGCAGGCTGTCAGGAACCTGCGAGCAGACCTCGTAATGTGGCGGCCCGGTATGAACGGTGCCGGTGCCTTACAGGCACCATTCATACCGTGGCCGCCACTGTTATAATGAGGCCCAATATGTCTGGAAGTTACACCGACGTAGGTGTTGGTAATGGGTAGACCAGGGTTGGTGGTCAAGAAATCTTTTAAAAAATGTTTTCCTTCCAGACTTTGTGAGAGAAGGGGGATACGTGATAGTATAGCAGTTAGAATAGTTAGGGGAGATGGTGAGTGCCTTAGAGGTAGCAGAGAGAGACAGTTTGGAGGATAGAGCAAGAGGATGCACTGCATGGCAGAAACTCCACTGGCGACCTGGTAGCCAAGGGCGAACAGACAGATACAATGGGAGCACTTGAGCACAGAAGTGTGGACTCTGACAAAGAACACACCTAGATTCAAAATATTCAAAAGGCACACAAAGCATTGCAAAATGGAGGTGTGGAGATGGAAAAAACGCACATAGATTTGAAATATTCACAAAGGCACAAAACGCAATGCAAAAAGGGGGTGGGAGATGGAAAATTCACATAACTTTGGAATATTCAGAGGCACACCATTTAGTACAGGGAAGAGGTAGGGAATGAGGCCTAGGCAGAAGCCACACAGGTTGGCTTAAGGCAGGTCTAGGTAAAGGATTGCGAGTGTACCAGCCATTTACTGTGATTTCAGGCTCGAGTCCCCATTGTTTAGTTTGTTAAAGCCTGTTAATGGGTGACAGGTCTATCTCCATCCACGCTGAAAAAGAGATCTACTCGGATTACTGCCCTTTTAAGTGAAGCAAATGCAGCAATTAACAACACTGAAACACTTGTAAATGTTGTTCCATTAACCCATAATGACGTAGTGACCGAACAGCAAACAACAGGTCCGCCGGGATCACAAGGATGCAAGAGGCATAGTCGGCTGGGCCAAGGGGCAGGGGTGCAACCACTGTTGACACGGTGGGTTACATAAAGGGACAGCCATAGGTCAGGTTTGTAATGGGATGGGGGAGGGGCCTATTTAGCAGCAGTGATGCACAAAGAGGCCTGCATTCAAACTACCTCAAGAAATGTTGGCTGTGGCATGATGCGTGCAGACAAAGTGTATTGCTTTGAAATGTAACACTGGAGACAAATGGAGCACGCACATTCAGTATTGGGCAAAACCATTTTAGCATTCCCAAAGCAGTGCTGTATTTGCTATGGCATAAGTGGCAATACAATGTTGTGTGTATGTTGAAAATAAGGATCTATAGTTTTTTTTTCCAATATACTTCATGTTCTTCAATATACATACACACTGGTAATAAACCACAATAAATGAAGCAGTGTACTTTTTCCATGGATTCTAATTAGATCTAAATATTTAAAATAATATTTTAAAGTACATGTAATATATATATATATTATACATATATATATATATATATATATATATATATATCTCTGTACCAGGGTGCAGGGACAGGGAAAGTGGATGGCACTCCAGGAAGCAGCAAAGAAATATTCTTTAATAAATAAAATGTCCAGGACAGACAAAATAACACGAAAAACAACGCGTTTCGCAGTAACAAACCGCTTGCTCACGCTATATATATATATATATATATATATCAATGCTGTGAAATGGTAAGCAAAAGGGATGCTGTATTTACAAACCTACAATAGCAGAGTGGTTGTTTATAACTTCTGATACTATTGCTGCAGTTTCCAGTGTCAGAAATTCCTAAAAGGCTGTAGAACTACAGCTGTTGCTATTTGCAGACTACTGAGAAACTCCATCCACCCTTGCATGATGAATTGATATATTGCTCAAGGAAGTGTTAAGTCTTATTGCAATGTGAGGGAAGACTCCTAGCAAGGCAGGTGGTAGGAGAGGTAGGCAGCAGATGCGACAGTCAGGCCCTGGGAGTCATTGGAGGAGTGGAGTGAGTAGTGGCAATGAGCAAAATAACTCCATGCGGCTCAGGGGCCCGACTCATTTCAGACTTCAAGTTACGATCAGGGTCTCAAGACTAGGGATTTCCTGGGCGTTTCGCAGCCAAGTGACAATGCTTCAGCTAAATGTGTATTATTGTTGCCTCTCTAGCATCACTGGCGGATGCGAACACGGGTGGGTTGGAAAACCTGGAGGCTGGATACAATCTTATTGGGCCACTTGGCCTGCTGTTCTGCTGGTAGCATCGCTACTCCTTTCCTGATTTATAGTTTACCACTGCTTTATTGATGTTCATGTTATGTTTATTGAGTTTATATAGAGCTTTACGTGAAAGCGCTTTACAGAATAACAACAGGTACAGTAATGGATGAAGCATAATTTACAAACATGAAACAAACCAGTGATCCAGTATTTAGAACAATTTACACAGAGGAGGGAGGGGGAAGGAGGGAGGGGAAGGGGGGCACTGGGTGACCTCCAACGCACTAAGGTGGTTACAGTATCCAAGTTGGGGTCATCAGAGGGAGGGAGAAGGGGGTGGGGAAGGGAAGGGAGGGCAGGCATGTATGGGGGGAGAGGTAGGGAAGGAGAGTCAGGGGTGGGAGTGGAGAAGAAGGGCTTTGAGGGAGGAGCGGAAAGACGGGTAGGTAGAGGTGGAGCGGATAGAGAGAGGTAGGGAGTTCCAGTGATGGGGGGCCAGGAGTTGGAAGGAGCAGAATTGGGACACTACTGTAGAAAGGTCTGTTTTGTCCGGGTTTGGGGCTTCTGTGACTTTGCATAAGGACACTATGTTGCCACCCTTCCTCCCCTGCTGCCTCCTCCCTCCAGCAGTGCCCCATCGGTTCAATAGGACACCACTAGCATGGATACCTATCCTATAACACTGATGTGGCATTCCTGTAGCACTGACAGCACTTGTGGAGGAGACTCGTGCTGCTCTAGTCCTACAGCACTGACCAAGCACACACTGCTGGAGACCTATCGCACTGACAGTGTACTCCTGGAGGACGTTTGCACTGCTGGGTTTGTGTAGCATTGACAGGTCCTGCAGGGGGAAGCTCAAACTGCTAGCCTTGGGAGCATTGCGTGTCTCTGGTAATGCCAGTGATGGGCTCAACTCATGGTACCGCACATCACTGCTATGCAATCTAGAAAGGCGTGTTGGGCCGGGAGGCATGTGCAGAGAGTAAAGGATAAGTAGAGATGACCTAATGTTAACAACATACAAGGCAGCTGCAAAAGCTTGTTGAAGCAAATCGGTAATAGGTGCCTTTGTTATAGAGGTAAACATATACATATACAGGGAGCTGAGTGGATAACATGCTTGCTGCTGGAAAGTTCTGTGCATTTGTTGCACAAGCATAGCTGCACAGCGAAGTGTGTATTATTGAACTACAGCACAACCTGGTCTGTAGACAAAATGCGCATTGACTGAATGTGTCACAGGATTGTTACAGCCCAGCTCTTGTGAGTCACAGCGTTGTTACCGCACAGGGGTGTGTGTGTGCATGAGAGAGAGAGAGAGAGAGACACACAGAGAGAGAGAGAGAGAGTGTGTGTGTAATAAAATAATTCTACTGCATAGAAAAGTGTAATATAGCTAAGCACCGTTGTTTGTGTCCTTAGACAATTGACTATACATAGAGGTGTGCATGTTTATTAATTTTTGCCCTTTGCAAATACCTTTTATCCCCTCCCACTTCATTCTGCCCCAACCACTACTCCCACTACCTTCTTACACACTCTCCTCCCTTTGCTACCACATACTTGTGGTATCCTTTATGTTATGAGTGATGTCTGTGTGAGTGCAAGGGCTTTGTGGAATTCTAGTGGAGCTTGGAGTGTTGGGGCACCTGGGAGTTCCACAAATGATGGTTGGGGACTTGGAGCTGGGCAGGGAACCAGGGTGGAGGCCTGTGACTATCTCTCCCACTTCTGGAACAAAATAAGCAATAAATATGTTTCCTTTTCCACTTACCTGGGTCCTGCCCCTTGTGATTACTGGGCCAGGGTAGATCCTGCAGGAGGCAGGATACATCATTTTGACGATGAGGATCATAAGAACCTGACGATCAAAGGAGATCTGGAGTAAGGAGAAATCATGGCAGAGAAGCGTTGAGGTTTCACAGGAAACTAAATTGAATGTGGGCAGAAGTTGTGGACGTTTGGGCTGCAGGAGAGTAAAGGAAGCCCTGGAGTGGAGTAAGGGATGTACATGAGCTGTGCAGGCAGCCTGAACATACGATTAGTCTGCTGTAGCGCACTGTTGTGAGGAGCGGCAGCTAAATTGACTGCGAGCTGGCACCAAAAATGATGCAGGCATGGAAGTGGCCAGCCCATGGACAGGAGGAGTCTGTAACAAGGTACAAAAAATGGTTTGGAGCGATTGGTTTGGGGCTGTGGTGAGGGATGCAGAGGCCGCTGGTGGAGCCCACCCCGTGCAGGCCCAGCGTTCCTGGCCGTCACACACTGGTAGAACGTTACCAGGGAGGACTATTGGAGCATGCGACTGTTGGAGGAGGCCATGGGAAATCGGGGAACGCTCATTTGGAGCTGCGGAGAGTTTGTTTATCCGAGCCAGTTGAGAAAGGGGTTTCGTCTGATTAACTGGTGACAAAATAAATGGTTTTTTTTGGAAGACACTCTGAGAAAAAGAACTCACCAAGGAAGTATTGTGGTTCAGTTGCGGCTGCAGTGAGAAATCAATGTGTTTTTTTTAATGAAGAAATGCGACTTGTTAAGATATTGGTATAGGAGCGTATGATTGCAAAGTGCAACACAGTGTTTGGGAATACAAGAGGAAGCAGAGTAGTATTTTACTGTGTAATGACGATTTAAAGATTAATGAATGTGGAACTGCTGCTTTGTGGAACTCACCAGTAAATGGCAGAACAAAATTGAAGGAATGTTTTTTTTTTGTTCCAACAACAACGTGATTTTGGGTTGTTTAGAATATTGACTTACACATTTAACTCAGAGGGAAGTGTCCTGCAGTATATTTTTGGAGCCAGTACTGCATTTTGGGACTTTATTGTTTTAATCACTGATTTTGGAGGTGAAATGCAGTGAATTGCACAGTAACATTAGAATTTCACATGATGTATTTTGAGAAATAGTGTGATGTTTTATGCACAATAATGAAGTTGAATTTTAATGATTGTCCACATGGTTCTTTTACATATAATATGCTGGGATGTTTTGAATTACGCAGAGATGTTCTGAATCTGGAGGCTATTTACTTTATGTTTAATTCAAATCACAAATCATTTTAATGTTTTATAGACTGCGCCCCAGTATGGTGACTGATCACCACCATAGCTGGTGCTGCAATGCATCCTTGGTTTAGAAATGCATATTATAAATGTACATGTGTATATTGCGAAGTATGTGTGGCGTGGACAACCAATTGGGAGTTGCTTTAGTGTGCGCAATGTGCGTAGTGTAATTCTGTAGGAGTGTATGTGACGCAGGGGTGCGCACATGAAGCAACAGGTTCTGCAATTGTACTTTTGAGTGGCAGTTATGTATGTGTAGTTTGTGAGTCTGTGCGTGGAGTTGCACGTGTTTACAGTTACATGGTTGTAGATGCTGATGTGTGCGAGTATGCACACTTGCAGTGGAGTAATTGCGCATACTAGGAGTATATTCTTAGGAGGTGCATAGATGCAATGGGGTTAGGTTTACACATACTAGCCAGGTGTGGTTACCAATGCAGAAAAAACCATCAGGGGGAACCCCAAGTTTTTTTTAGGAGGTTGGACGCTCAAGGAGGAGTGCTGCAGTATTTAAACTTAACTTTGTGTTAAGTAGTAGTATTGACCTTATGGCATGGGGCCCATTTCTTTGAGGGTGTAGTTAATCTTCTACACAATTGTGCTTTTTTTTCTGTTGTGTCAGGCAGTGCATTTGGGAGGAGGTACTTTGTATTTTATTGCACGCCAATTTAAATGTTGGTTTTGTATTGTACTGGAGGGCACACCGTTTGTAGCCAGTGGTTGTTTAATGGTGAAGTTGTGGTCTGTACACTGGCATGGGTTACTAGATTCATGTTCAGTTTAAATTATTAATATTTTAATTTGGAGTTTTCAGGTAACACCATTGATTTTTTTCATCTGTGTGGTGTGTCTGAATTGGGTTTTGCAAATTGTGAAGTTTGCACTGCGCTGCTAATTTCCAGTAGTGGTCTGTTTTACATCTTAACATAGCCTTTTTTTTTGCTATGTGTATTTTCGCACCACACCTCTTTCTATTGTGGTTGCGTTTAGTATTTTCGTGATCTTTGTCTTGTATGTCATTTTCTAGATTTTTCATTCCTTTTTCATGTTTTCTTTAGGGGAAAGTGGATGAGGCGTGGTTGTTTGTAAACGTTGGTGTGTATAGAAATATTGTTATATTTGTTTGGCATGTTTAGGACAATTGTTATGGCCAATGTGTAAGTTTTCAAGATTCGTGGCTACACTATTTTGGCAGGAGAGTTAGCATCTGTGGGGGTGTTTGGTTTGTGCTCAGGTGTGGCAGACCTGAGGCCAGGGGGGGCAGTCTTGGCGGAAGGTGTTTTGTGTAGGAGGGTTGTTGTCTGTAGTTTTGGTTTTGTTTGTCCAATTATGGCAAGGTTTGTGTTTGGTGGTGGCGGCACCGAGACCCTGGTGTGGCAGGCCAGGGTGGAAGGAGTAGTAGTATTTTTTGGTTGTTAGTCCTTGCATGGTTGTGAGGTTGTTGCGTTTTCTTGCGATTGTTAAAAGGTGGGGGGATGTGTGGTATCCTATATGTTATGAGTGATGTCTGTGTGAGTGCAAGGGCTTTGTGGCATTCTAGTGGAGCTTGGAGTGTTGCGGCACCTGGGAGTTCCACAAATGACGGTTGGGGACTTGGAGCTGGGCAGGGAACCAGGGTGGAGCCCTGTGACCATCTCTCCCACTTTACTACCTGTTCTATGGAACATAAGAATTTTCCTTTTCCACTTACCTGGGTCAGCCTGGTTCCTGCTCCTTGTGATTACTGGCCCAGGGTAGATCCTGCAGGAGGCAGGATACATCATTTTACCTCCTTACACCCTCTCCTCCCTTTTCTACCACATACTCTCTCTCTCTCTCCCTCTCTCTCTAATCCCCTACACTTCTCGCTCCCTCTATATTTTTCTTTCTCACTTAACTTTTACATCTCACCACACTACACTTCACACAACTGCTACCACTCTCACAAATATCTCATCTGCACTCTGCTCCAATCCTGCCACCAACTCTTCAACACTCTGCTACTCCATCCATCCTCTGCCTGGCCTCGGTCCCTCTCCACACCTCATGGCCTCACCCCTTCAACACACACTGTGCCTCTCATTCTATCTCCTTTTATACTGTGGCTCTGCTGGTTCTGTGTCTCCCTCTGTTACCTTTTCCATTGGCTGCAGCCCTCACCTCACTCTAGGGGCATATTAAAAGCTGTTATTTTCCCAGGAGCTGGGTCGCACAGGTGAAAGGGTTTAAAAATCTCTCAGCCCCTGTCATCACTGCGACCCACTGGTCAATTTCGAGGTGGTGGCATAGAGGATGCAAAGTCACTCCATGATGCTAAACCGGTTTCTTAGTTACCGGTCTAGTCTTTTTCCAAGATGGCCACCACCATTGAAGTCAATGCTCCTCTTAAAACAGTCAACAGAGAACAGCACTCTGCATCACAACCCTTGATGTTTCCTGCTCCACATACTCCGATTAAGGCACTTCCCTGTTTTCTTACCTTCTTGTCCTCTCTTGATTCCTGCTTACATTCTGCCTTGTTTTGTTCTTCCTTTGCCGAACCTACCTTACTGGAGTCTTCTGTCTGGTCCCTTGCTCTTTCATCAGAGTCCCCTGACATACCTGCTATCAAGAACCCAGGAGGCCTCCATGTGATATTGCAGTTTTTCTTTTCTGCCACTGGCTTTTTCCCCTGATTTCTCATTAAACCTTCTGGTCTCCCCTCTGCCTGAACCTGTCCCTAGCAGGGATCATCCCTGCCTCTACTTGGATGGCCTACACTCAAGGCACAAGGAAAAAGAAGCAAGAAGAGACAAAGATCAGAGCCTCTCCCCTTTTCCAGCACAGTTTTGTTTGCAGTCTCTGATGGTCTCTCTGCTTGCAGTGAGTCTGGAATGTAGTTTTTCTTGTGAGTTCCCGCCTCTGCTGGTGAATTTGGTTTCAAATTCGGTTTTGGGAGGATTTCATTGTCTCTCCTCTTCCCCTTCAGCCTCTTCTCACTCCCAATTCATTTTGTGATGCCCCACCATACACCCTTGGGGGGCGCCTGGGGTTAATAGACCAGGTGTTCAGTGTCTCATCTCTCTTTGGCAAGAGGAAATCAAGTACTTCCCCTGCCTGTTCTGGATTCCATTCACAAGGTTCCAATCCAGTTTTTCTTGATGTGCCCAGGTGCACTCTAGGAGCTGTAGCCCTGATACGGAAAAGAGAAAACACTAGGCAAAAAGAGTACTAGGAGGCATCACTTGACAAAGAGTGGTACCATTAATTACATTACGGCACATGGGAGAGGGGGGTTCAGGGGTGGGTCTCCCCCAACTCCCACTCCCCGTACCCGAGACAGGGCTGTCTCTGGATTGTGTCATCGTAAGCTTCCTGCCCAGGTTGAGAGGGTTCCTTAGTCCACCTTGGCAGGGACATGCCCCTAGCCTAGTCACATATCCTAGTGTATGATATAAGTCTTAGGTTCATGGGGAATCCGACACTGAGGCCCTCCAAAATGCCTGGGTGTAAGCGTTATTGTATTGAAGAAATGCACAGGTGAGTGCATTCCTTTGTTCCCATTCCATTGATGAATGGACGGCTTTGAAATGTGGCTCCTCTGGCAGATAACAGGGAAATATAACAGACAGAAAATATCAGTGTGTTATGGGCTTTTAACATGGCCATTCACAATATCATTGGCAAGTTCGAGAAACTAGACATCGTCACATACAGAATTGGGGTTCTGAGAGACACAAGATCAATGATATTTTTGACAAGGAGGGGAATGTTAAGTACTTGACAAGCATACTTTTGTGACCTAGTATATGAGACGTGAAGTAAAGGGCAGGTATGTGAGCCAGTGGGTGAACACAGGATCTGTGCGTATAGGCTGGAATGGAGAGTAGAGAAGGGCAGAGCCTGAAACCCAAAGAAGACAGGAGGTGCTGCATGCAGAGTGGGGGGAGGGCCTAGGACAATGGTGCGGGTACCACAGCCAAGAACCACATGTTAGAGTGGGTGGTCACTAAAAACATTGCAACTGCCATTGACCAAACCTCTCCCTGTATTTGCTCAGACCACTACATTGTTAGCTTTCATTCACAACTACCGGAGGCTGCGGTTAAACCTACTAACCCCCCCCAAGGTTATCATCAAGCGTAACTTCAACAGGATAAAGGCTCAGGACATCTCCCTATATCTAACAACTATAATGAGTAAAACAGAGTGGGGACTCCATGGAGTGTCTAGTTTCTTCTTTTTCTGACAGTTTCTTTGAAATTGCTCAATGCTCAATGAAAAAGTCCTCCTATGGTCCAAAGTCCTTTTGGATCTTTCCGCAGCAATCGATCTGGTGGACAACCAATGTCTCTTACACTACTTAAGTCATCTGGGATTATGTTCCGAGGGGGTGGTTGACTGGTTCCAGTATTTTTTATCTGGACGCAAATGCAAAGTCCAGTGGGGATAGCTGTTTCACCATCGGCCCCTATATGGTGCGGAGTCCCCCAAGAGGCTAGTCTTTCCCTCATCTTGTTTAACCTTTACACAAGGTTACTTTGTTCTCTTCTGGAGGACTTGGGAGTATTTTTCCCCAATAATGCTGTTGACACCCAGCTGGTTATAGAGTCTACCGGGGATCATTTGACTGACAACAAATCCCTCACCAACATCTACCAGCAGATAGAACACTGGATGTTTTCCAATGGGCTTTGTCTAAATGGCAATAAAACAGAGATCCTCATTTTTGGCTCCAGACAGGCTCGGGCAAAACTGAGCCTGTCCTTTCAGTTTTTCAATTGGTGATAACATCATACAGGTTCAAACCAAAGTAAGAACTCTGGGGGTCGAGGTGGAGGCCAGCCTGAACTCCAAGGCACATGTTAACCTGCTGATTCAAAGCTGTAATTACCATCTCCATCTCCTGAGAAATATACGCCCCTATATCTCTGAAGGGAACAGTGCTACGATAGCTCAAGCTACTATTAGCTCCAGGCTAGACTATTGTAATGCCCTGCTGATTGGAGCTTCATGCTCTAGCATAAAAAATGTCAAGTTCTACAGAACTATGCAGTACGCATCATTAAAAATGTCTCTAAGCGTGCATACATCTCAGAGTATCGACACCGTCTTCATTGGCTCCCTATGAAGGAAAGGATCTTGTTCAAGACGGGAACCTTGGTGCACAAGTGTATATTTGGACAAGCACCTACCTACTTAAAAACGTCTATTACACAGTACTGCCCGACCAGCAGTGGTGTCGCCAGGAATCAAATTTAGGAGAGGCACAGAGGGGGCCAAGGACAAAATTAGGGGGGGGCACATACAAATGTAGGGGGAGAACATGGTCACTGCTCATCATAGGTGGGGGCACAGGATTTCACAGTGGTGTCTCTAGGCCCCACCTAGAGACACCACTGCCGACCAGAACCCTTTGTTCCTCTAATAAAAGCAGATTATCTGCTATGAGTTTAAGTGCACCAATGGATGGGGAAGACCCTTCCCAGTCAGAGCAGCAATCTTCTGGAACTCTCTTCCCTCAACATTAAGATCTGAGGCAGCCTTGACAGTTTTCAGAAAAACCCCAAAAGCACACCTCTTGCAGTGACTTCCCCCTCTTTTTCTTGCTGACACATTGGAGGTCATTCCGACCCTGGCGGTAGGGGGTTAATGGCACCGGTATGGATGCCGGTGCCGTTAACCCCCTACCGCCCTATTACGAGGTCCGTTAGCGGGTCCCACCAGGGCCGGCTGGTTTTACCAGCCGGCCTTAGCGGGACCCGTTAAGGGACCATGGAGCTAATAACGGGCCCGCAATGTGTGGCCTATGGAGGCTCAAATGGGACTGGGGAATGGTTTTCGAAATGGGGACTTACCGGGTCCGCATGGGTCAGAATGTCCCGGTAAATCCCCATTCCGACACCACGGACCACGGACCCGGACCCGAGTTTGGAGGCAGCCATGGTGCTAATAGCACCATGGCTACCTCCAAACTCGGAATGACCCCCATTGTTTTGTCTTTGATGGTTGTTCCTTTGTGTCACTGTCATGGCGCCCCGATGCCTGCAGGCTTTCAGTGCCTAACAAACAAATAAATACATATAGTCTGTTTTGTGCAGAGGAAGTACCAGGTGCAGGTAGCCTACTGGGAAAATTGTATACCATGTAGGATTTGTAGTTTTGAAATAGCGGTTATCGCATTATCGACATATGTGAACTGGATCACGAGCTAATAGCTCTTAATTGCGACCTACGTTACAGGAGGCTTTAGAACGAAGAGGGTCCAGCCCTGAAGAAGGAGTCTAGCGCTCCGAAGTGTATTGGCACTACAGCCATCTAAACTCTTCCTTATTCACAGCTGGCCTCTTCTTCCGCTTAAGGAATACATTATTTTTTTTATTAAACACATTGGTGCATTGTTGCATCATTTTGAAAACTACCTTCAGTTCGGAGGCACTTTGGAAGAGTCGCATCTTGAACTTAATAAAGTCTTTGAGTAACCCCGTTTGGGGGACATATTGTGAGGGGCTGTTTAGCAGAGTGTTCCACTCAGTTTTTCTCATGACAGTTTATTGAGTCCAGGTGTCACTGGACTTCTTACAGTCTGCTCCTTGGAATCGAACTACTGGATCAAATTTGATTTACCAATCCCTGGAATTGGGTGGTACCCACTCTCTCCTTTTGCATGGCACAATAAGAAAACATATCTGACACGTAATAACAAATTATGTTTGCTTATAATAAATACCCAGAAAAAAGTCTTGCCATAGTAAAAGAAAGGCTGGACTGGATGCATGTAAATGTATATTCCGCAAATCAAAGCCTGCTCACTGTGTTGGGGAGCGGACCTTTGAACTTGTAATGAATCAGAGTGGCCCACTCACGCTCACGAAGCTGGTGAGCAGGCCTCTGCTCCGTTCATTCCCGAAAGCAAAATCCTGCTCGCCATGTTGGTCACAGCACCAAAGTACGCGAAGGGGCTGGACAGCGCCTCTTTTCACCACTGTCCATCCCCTCCTGAAATGTGCAGGTCACCTCTGAGAATAAGACGGCCTATGCATTTCTAAAAGTAGCGCAAATGAAAGAGGCGCATTCTCTGCGCCCCTTTCATTTGCGCTGTCTTGTGACTCTGTCCCGATATTTTATTACATGTCAGACATGTTTACTTATTGTGGTATGGTATTTCTAATGGCAAAGCCAACAGGAGTATGTTCTTATGTGCATGTACTGGCATGTATTGGCAGAGGCAGCTTGGCCGTGTTTTAGTCTAGTATCATTCACTACTGGAATTATGCACAATGCAAACATGATTCTATTCCTATATGGCAATACTGGCATATATAGATGCAGCCGGAATGGAAGTGTACAGGCACAGACAGTCTGAAAATGTTTTTCATGCATATATATATTGTGGGGAAAGGCATCATGAAAATGCATTGATAAACGCTGTTGTGTACTGTTGGTGACTTGCCTCTACTGGCTTTTTTCATATTTTTACCTTATACAAACTGTCTGGCTTTTTACCAACTTATCACAGTAAGCATGCTTTATAATGCACCATTTTAACCCATTAGTCAAAAAGATTCTCGAGGGGAGAACTCCCCCGAACTGCCCTTGGTTGGTTTGGGCTCCCTCGCCTGCCTGGCATGTTTACAATGCAACTGCATAATTTACAGCCACAACCTTTAGGAGCATGAGCTTTAGACATGGAGCTCTCGCTGAGCAATTGCCTGGACCAAACTGCATGGAGGTTTTTGCAGTGTTCTCTCAGCTTTCTGGGGTGCCGGGCTCTTCTAGGAGTTATTGGTAGAATCAAACGTTTTCTACGCTCCTCTGCCTGCTCTGGATTTGCCTAGTCCTATTGATAGAGGGCAGCAGGGGGATCTTGAGTCCAACAGTGGTTCAGAATCAGCTTGTCAACTTGCATCTGTATTTGTCACCTTCTGAATGCTTCACAGTGCTTGTGGCCTTCTTGGCGGCATCAAGGTAGAACGGCCTGGCCTCACATTGATAAGTCACCCTGACTGTCTAGCTGATGGCTTCATTCGCCTGAGGTAGAGGAGTGGCCGGCATTCTTCTCCGAAGTGTGCGCCTGCGTCCCAGCCCTTCGGAAAAGAGGTCATATCTGTTATTTGCATTATCGTACTGTACTTTATGCCTTTGACATTATCTGAATGCAAAGAAAGACAATCTGGACTGACTTGGATTGGTTGCTGACACACGACAGCTTGACCTGTCTGTTGTATTTACAGGTCATATACAGAGAACAGTGAAATGATGGTGTGTGCATCAATTTGATAGAACATGATCTAACTGTGCTTCATGGGAGAAGCAAGTGGTGCATCTTGTACTGTTAGTGTCTTTGCATTCTGGTAGTTGAAGTTTTTCTTTTCCATTCAAAACATGAGACTACAAGTGCCAGAAGGCAAGGGAAGGAGGCAGGGCTGGAAGTGCTGGAAGTGAAATGGGACATCCTGAGACCTCTCTAACCCTTCCTTAGGGCTGTAGTTCAGGGAATAGTCGCCTGCTTTTATGATTTTTTTTAAATGAATGAGCAACTTGTTGTTATGCATGAAACACATAAAATGTGCAATGCCACAACAAGTACACGTGTTTCCCATGTGAATCGAGCAAAGAGAACTGCACATCTTTACATGCATTTAGTTTACCATTGCTTTCACAATTTAAGGAATTAACTCCAGGTATGGATTTTGGTTTAAATCTCAGATGTTCTATCACAGTATTAACAAGACATTTATGCATGATTTGGACCTTTTATTTTTTACACAAAGAGTTTACTGACGAGGGAGAAAAGGGGCTTGCCCTCATGACCCATTTTCCATCAGTTGCTGCTCGCCCCGCAGCCAAGACTGTCAGAAAAGCTGTAAATGAGTACAGCCAGGAGCAAAACAGAAAGAATGGTAAGGTTACTCTACCCCCAACTTAATGGATGCAGAACTTCTTCACTTAACAGCAGGGTAAATAAAGGGCAGGAAAAGGGGCCTGGACATAATCAGTGGAATGGTCTAAGGACTGATTGAAATGTCATTGTTGCCAGTGTCAACACGTTGGATCAACAGCATTGACAGAACGGAGGAGTCCGAGGGTTGAGGGGGACCAAAGTTGACTATCCCAAAACTGTCTTGCAAGGAATCAGTGTCGATGCCACTGTCACCCCAAGTAACATTACCCCTTGACTTCAAAGAGACTGGGGGTCATTCCGAGTTGGGCGGTAAAGGAAAAACGATGCCGGTAAAGGATTACTGGCATCGTTTCCCTTCACGGCCCATTCTGACCCACCAGACTGTTATTTACGGCGCCGTAAATTACGAGGCTGTAAATAGCGGTTCAGTGGCGCGTGCCCGACACCCCATACCGAAAATAGCGCCATGGCGTAAACCGGAGCTGATCCAAAGTAAAGCGGACATGGAAAAAACGGCCTCCACAAGGCCGCAAAGTACCTTACCGCCATGGAGTAAATACCGGCATCGCCGAGAAGGTGTTAAGAACCATGAGCAGTGCTTCAAAGAGGCACAGGTGCACTCAATCAGCACAGGTGGAGGCAATGGAGTCTGTCACAGCACAAAAGGAGCACACCCACACACCACACCCCCTCCCACACCAAGATGATACCAATTGTAGCAGCATTCCTGGAGCTGGAGGCCCTGCTTGCAAGGCAGCAACTACAGCAACAGCAACAACAAACACAGCCAACACCACAGAGGATACACAGGAGGAGAAGGAGGGTGAGACAGGCCCAGCATGCCCTACCGGTGCAGGCACCATTACCACGCCGCCAGCCCCTAATCCCCCGCATCAGAGCCACCCCCTTCAACCTCACACCAGAACAGATCCACACCCTGTACCGGCTTGACCGGGACACCATTACCACCATAGTGGACCTGATACATGACAACATAGTGAGCCACATAGAAATCTGCACTGCCATCCCCCCTCTACTGAAGGTAGTGTCTGTGCTCCACTTCCTTGCCACAGGCACCTACCAGCATACAGTGGGGCACATGCATGGCATTTCACAGCCCATATTTTCACGGATACTCAACCAAGTGCTGGATGCCCTCCTCAACCACACAAGGGACTACATATCCCTACCACGGACTCCCCAGGAGATATATGATGCCAAAGTTGCCTTCCATGCACTGGCAGGCATGCCAAATGGCATAGGTGCCCCCGACTGCACCCACGTCGAATTGGTGGTCCCGCATGCCATGGAGGTGCCGTATCGCAACCGCAAGCAATACCACTCCATCAACGTCCAGATGGTGTGTAATACCAGTAAAGTCATCACACATTGCAATGCCCGATACCCCAGATCAACGCATGACTCCTTGGTCCTGCGGAACTCAACACTACCACGCTACATGGAGCGACATGCTGGACGACGTGCCTGGCTACTTGGTGAGTAACCTGAATGGGCGATGGCAGTGCATTGGGGCTGTGAGTAGGTTGTCTGCATACTCCACCTGTGTGGGAAAGGGGGGGGAGATGCATACTCCCCCTGCGTGGGAAAGGGGGGGTAGATGCATACTCCACCTGTGTCGGAAAGGGGGGGGGATGCATACTCCACCTGTGTGGGAAAGGTGGAGGGGGGATGCATACTCCACCTGTGTGGGAAAGGGGGGGAGATGCATACTCCACCTGTGTGGGAAGGGGGGGGAGATGCATACTCCACCTGTGTGGGAATGTTCACGCCAGTGCACGATGTGCACCTCACAGAACACTGTGCCCTAAGACAAGTGACATGGCACATGACCACTTAACGACACAGTGCTGAATCCGAGGCGACACCTAACACTACATGACTAACAGGAAACCTGGCCAAATTCCACAACACATGCACCACTCATCGGCGGCCCTTACACACCGTAAGGGCATCCTGCACCATGCAGTGCAATAGGACCATGTCGCTGACTCCTGCATCACAACACACAGGACAGTCATCCCTGGGAGTGCATAGAAGTGAGTCTAACAGGGATCCCACAGCGTGTCACTGGTCCGGCACCCCCATAGGATTGCTGCAAGTCACCATGGTAGGGATCAGTGCAGAATGACGAGTATGCTACCAACTACAGGCAACACCCCCCTGTCACCAAATCTCGCGCATGAGATCAATGAATGCAGTCCAACACTGCTGCATGCATATACGATGCACATGCAACAAGACGTGAGTGCACACCATGACCCATCAGGAAGAAGCTACCCCCTCCATCATTCCATTGCAAATGACACATACACGGGCCAGTAATGGGGTGACTGTATCCTGGGACATGTGTGCATGGCCAGTAATCACCTGCTGCCATGTGAGACTAGTACAGTTCTGCACCATGAATGTACAAACACTTACCTTCATTCCACTCTCATGCAGGTGATGCTGGCTACCCTTTGAAGCCGTGGCTCATGACCCCGGTCTGCAACCCACAGAACAGGCATGAGGAGGACTACAATAGATCCCATACCCGTACACGGGTGGTGATAGAGCAGACCTTCGGCCTGTTGAAGGCACGATTTCGTTGCCTCAGCCGGTCGGGTGGGGCACTCATCTACAGCCACGAGAAGGTGTCCAAGATCACCATGGCATGTGTAATGCTGAACAACATGTGCATCCGTCGGAACTTGCCACTGCCCCTGACGTGGAACTGCTAACACCAGATGATGATGATGAGGGGGAGGAGGAAGGAATGGCAGGACAGCATCATGGTGCCGATGCACAGGAGGGATGTTCCGTGCAGCAATCATTGATTGGACAATATTTCTGACTCACAAGTCAGCTGAGGGTGTGAGGATGACAGGACATTGGGCACTGGGTGGGGATACATGTACACCATGCACTGTGAGACATTAAAGGACACATGCACAATGATCAATGTCCACTCTGTTTCTTAGGGAGGATCAACCAGTGTATTGAGTAATAATGTTCAAATGTGTACAACAAAACCTCCACCCTCACCCCCTCTGCCTCCCCCCAACACCCACATACACCCTCACCCCCTCCCCCTCCCCCCAACTCCCACACAGACCCTCACCCCCTCCCCCTCCCCCCCAACTCCCACACAAACCCTCACCCCCCTCACCCTCCCCCCCAACTCCCACACACACCCTCACCCCCTCCACCTCCCCCAACAACAACCCCACAATAGTCTCATTGGTACAACATAGGCAACATGTGTGTGCCAGCATGGTCAACCTGCACTCCCAGAGCCAGGGGGATCCATGTCGTGGCGGCGCAATGTACACAGTGAGCGTCGGACCGGGCTGGGATGCGTGGACAAGCTTTGGGAGGGTGGGTCCACCCGCTCGGGCTGTGGTGTGGGGTGTGCTGCCTCCAGGGCATCTGCGATCCGGCCCAGCACCTCGCAGAGCCGGTTTGTGTTCGCCGTGATCACCTCTCCCAGAGCCTGAAGGTCATTGTGCCACTCCAACCTAGAATCACGATTGTCCCTGATGAACTCCTCAATGAGGCCTGTGAGGTGCTGGCAGGGCAATACATCCATGGCCGATGTGGCCGATGTTCTTGGCAGGGTTGGTATTGGGCCTGCAGGCCTTTCCAGAGTGTCTGCAGGGGAAGTGGATTCAGGACAGGCAGATTGTAATCCTTGCCCTGTGAGCCCTGGGGTGTCGCTCTCCCCGGAGTCGCTGTGTGCCACCTGGCTGTATGATGGTGTGTCAGGGGTATGGGCAATGTCATTGGTATCCTCCGCGTTGGCTCTGGAAATTGATGGTGGGCTGTCTGGAACATAGAGGAGGCACATGGCTGCATGCTCCCCAGCCACACTGGATTCCTCTGAGTGCAGCGTGGGGCACGTGTCCAGCGGCACTGCAGGCATGGGTAGGGGTGCAGGTGGGGGTTGTGCACCCTCCATGGGGGTTGCAGGAGCAGGTGGTGTGGCTTGTGTTTTTCTCCTGCTTGCAGGTATACGTTGGCCCCTGCCTCTGCCCCTGGTGGTACTGGCCCGGGTGCTTTCCTGGTCCTCGCTGTCAAGCCTGCTGCCTGTGGGGGGGGGAGAGAGAGACGGCATGAGCAATGATTTGGGTGTCAGCATTTGTACATGCCTATGGTATCACAATGGGATTACAGCGTTTTGTGGACATTTGGGTGGTGAGAGGGACAGTGATCTGGGCTTGGATGCTAAATGCATGCAGATGTCTGGGTCACAAATGTTGGCGGCGTACTGTGATGACTCACATTCAAAGTGTTTACAATCACTGCCCCGTGTGCCTCACAGATTCGGCCTCTTTGTGTGGTATGGGCCATATGAGTTACAGCCTTGCACCTGACATCAGACTGGGTCCCACTTGTTACGGCATGATTTCATTGGGGGGGGGGGTTTGCCCAACCATGACATGACACCTTGCCCAGCCCTTGGCAGTGACGTACATTAGGAATACATGTTCTGTCTTGAATCATGGCACTGACCTCCATCAGCGGATGACGCTGCACCGCACTCCATTTCGCCAACCCCTTCTATGGCTTCTGTGCCTATCATGGCCGCGCACGTTTCCTCCCACGGCATCATTTTGATGGGGGAACCTGGCCCTCCTCCTGTCTACAGGGCCTGACTTCGGTTTGCCGAGAGGATGGCCCGCACCCGGAGATGGAGGTCAACCCACCGTTTCCGGCAATCCTTGGTGGTGCTCACCCTCTGTGCTACCAAGGCCCAGATCTCTTTCTTCCTGACGACGGTGGGCCTACGCATATCACTGCTGAATACAGTGTCTACATGTTCATGCAGGGTGTCCACCAGCATCTGGAGCTCATCCTGGGTAAAGCGTTCCTTTCTTATGCGTGCGGCCCCCTTTTTTAGTGCTTTAGGCATGATGCTGGTCTCGAATGCCAATTTTTCTCTTCGGTATATGCCTCCGGGTCCTGTATGGAGAGGATGGCAATGGATTGTGATTTTAAAGATGGCCGCCGTGCTCCTTCCCGTTCCTGTGCGGTGATGTTTTTTCCGGTTCCATTCTTTACCGGTGACCGTAAATAGCGGGACCGCTATTTACGGTCACCGCTGATTACTCCATGTCGGTAGTGTTATGTATGGTGCATTTGTTGGCGGTAAGGACTTTGGGGGCACTTTTGCGGCATGGCCCTAACGTGCATTACCGGCATGGCGGTAAGCGCGTGCTCGCGAAGTCAGAATAGGCCGATTTTTACGGTCTAGTGCCAGCACGGAAACGCTCTTAACGCCATGCCGGTATTCCCCTATACTTACCGCCCAACTCGGAATGACCCCCACTGTGTACTTAGCCCCGAATCCAACCAATGAGCAGGAAGTATGTGGCCAATCCATCTATGGTTTTGTGGTCTATTGGGGAGTTTTTTGCAAGGGGGTGTCTTAGTGGGAAGTCATACACCACTGGCAGTTTTATCTATTATTGCTAGGCATGCAGCCACCAAACCACCTGTAGAGGATCAGGTTGATGCATTTTCCCTAATTCCCACCAAAAATTCCTGTCCGGTCCCCACAGGTTCCCTGTGGACGGAAGGCGAACTGGTTGGTTGAGTGAGAGTCGATGCTGAGGGACTTGAGCTGAGCCACGTACGTAAGTAGAAAATTGAAAGTTGCAAAAATAGGGGAGGGGCTGTGTTGTAAATAATACATATATATGAAAGTAAGAAGGATTTGGGGGCATTATAAAGAAGAGAAGTAGATACATCGATTCCTGGTTCCAAGGGGACGGAAGGATATGCAATATAAAGACTCCAAATAGGGGTGGTAAGGATTCTTGAGACAAGACCAACAAGAAGAGTGCATATAAAACTCCAAGATAGAGTAAAAATGAGATGTGATACGTTTACTAAAGATAAAGTGCATGTGTGGGGTTCTGAATATGTCTGTGCCAAGTTTTTGTTGTGTTTAAATTAATAGATATCAAAACAATAGTAAAACATGAAGGTGGTTATTAGATTTTTTTTTTATCATGAGATTGATGTCAATCAGGAGGATACAAATAAAAAGACTAATACACAATTAAAGAAGAGACTCAAGGATAAAAAAAATGAGATACTAAAAATTGATAGAAAGTGTAAACGAAGGAACAAAAAGAACATTGTCACATAGATTTGAAAACTGGTTAAAACACACACACATATATATATATATATATATATATATATATATATATATATATATATATATATATATATATATGTATATATATATATATGTATATATATATATATTACATGGCCACGGTAGTGGCCATGTAGTTATGGTTAAGTTGCTGTTTCCATAGGAAGAGCACTTTTTGGGTGGCTTATAACTTCGCTCTCCCTGGACGGATCCTCACCAAACTTTGCAAAAAAAGTAGTTGGGTCACTCAGAATTTTTTTGCAAAGGTTGGTGAGGATTCGTCCAGGGGGGGAAAAGTTATAGGGGGGGTCCCAAAACTTTTTTTTTTCCCATAGACTGAATGGGAAAAAACTTTGCGCACGGCTACAGCCTGAACCGCTGGACGGATTTACACCAAATTTGTGGCAGGAGCGGCGGCCTGGTCCCAAAAGCGTGCTTTTGTAAATTTGGTGTAAATCTGTCCAGTAGTTTATTTTAAAATGACCAAAATGTAAGGCAAAAAAATTAGTGAAATCTGCGTTCGCTTCGCGGACGGACTTCCCTGTTCGCTCCGCGGACAGCACCCCGATTGGCCCCTTGGGCTTGCGTCATGTCCGCGGACATGCGACGTGTTCGCTGATTGGGCGGCGAGGGGCGTGGAGCGCGTCAGATTTTCTGTGGCGCCCGCCATCTTGTATTCGCAGTGGACCGCGTACAGCGCAGTGAAACATGGATAAAAAATTGTATTTAGTGCCGTGTGTTGGTGTGTAAGAGTGTTTGGGGAGGGTTGGGGAGTATGAGATAGGTTCAATGCTTTGTTTTTTTATGTGCTAGACCTTTTTGTTGCGTTCGATTTGTCCGCGGAGAACACGGCTGTTCTGACATTTTGTAAATAAACTAAATGGTGGGGTGTTTAACGGAGTATGTGTCATTTTTGTTCGCAAGGAAGGTAAAAATGAGCTATGAACCCTAGTAATCTGTCTAGTTGAATGTGTTCTAAGAACACTCGCAGTGTCCTGAAATGGTTGCAATTACACAAAATGGGGGTGTTCTGAGAACGTTGTTTGTATTGTTCGTTGTCAGGGTGAAAGTGTTTTAAGAGCACTCCTTTTGTTCGCTAATAGTACAATTTCCTAGGGGCGTCAACCGACTTTTGTCCACTAAAGAAACGATAAATCCGGCTGGTGTGTGTTGACATTATGTGATAATCCTATGACTGGCGCTATTGACCTGGCTGACTTGCTTTTGCGACACTAAATCATATCTCCCGCCCCTAAGCCTGATATTATCAAAGCATTCATATTCCCCGCCTTTCTCCGTGACGTTACAGGGTGCATAATGAAACGCGCCCAGTCGTCTCCAGTACTATGCGACTTTACACAGAACCCGGAAGACAACACACATTATGTCACAACACAGCGCGCCACAATTCAGAATATGAAACTGTGATTTAAAAGCAAAGAGCAAGATTGGAAATGTTGTAAAGTACATTTATTTGACATCAAATGTTTAGAGAATATTCAGCAATTTGCATTTTGTCTTTGTTGTCGATCCGCAAAAGTTCATGTTGGGACACGCGATGTTCCTTTGCGGTACAGAGACTGTTACATCAGGTTACAACTCAGTGCGCCACAATTCGAAATATGAAACTGTGGTTTAAAAGTAAACAGCAGGATTGTACATTTGGTAAAGTACATTTATTTCACATGAAATATTTAGTGAATATTCAGCGATTTGCTATTGTCTCTGCTGTCGATCAGCAAAAGTTTATTTGGAGCCACGCGTTGTTCCTTTGCGGTAGATAGGCTGTTGGTTTATGATAAAAGCAGTAAATGGTCTCTATGATAATCGGAAGGTTGCTCCAACAACGAGCCATTAGACCACCGTATTGGTTGGTATGTTGTTTGTAGCCGCTAGTACTGCGTAAGGGCATATTGGTCCTTGGCGATTGTCCCATAAAATGGTGAGGGTCATGAAGTTGCATATTTGGACTTGCACCTGGCAGTTGAAAACCCCATCCGCTGCAGTCTATAAATCGTGACATAGACAAAATGGGGCCACGTACCTGTTTTAAAAAACATAAATTAGTCTCACCAGCCGATCTTCATTAAAAATCATCATTTTATTTATTAGGGCGTGAAACTATTTGCTATCGAAGATAGTGCAACAGAGTATGTTAATAATAAAATAATAATATTTTCCCATTCATATAGCGCTAAGAACTGTGAGGTATGTAAGCGGTGCTTATTATTAACCACAGTGTGTGGTGCTCATTTATCGACCACGGAAGGATGAAAGGCTGAGTTTCGCCTTGCCGGGATTCGAACTTGCGTTAGCAAGCTGTGCACGGATGTCAAAGCGAGCGCTGTACTCGCTGTGCCACTTGACAGGCTACAGTGAAGGGGCACAGCGAGTAGAGCGATTGACCGCCTATAGACCGGTTAAATTATTTATATTAACCCACTCTGTGTCGTCTGCCTTTTTCAGAGCCCTCTAAACGACAGGGGATCAATTCGGCGGTGATAGTGCGCGGTAGAAAACATTATGCCACTTTCAACGAACAAGTTCAACTTCAGCGGTCTTTAATGCTACGCTATTGTAATTATATTTGGTATAAAGTAATCTAAAGGGTTACTTACAGTACAATTGCAATTTCCATTGTCTACGAGTGGTGCAGTCCCAAAATACGACTCCCCGTGTGCCAACGATCTTTCGCATAGTGATATAATATGTAAAAGTGGTTTCGTTTCAGAAATTTCATCTTTATCTTCTCTTACGTTTTAGCAACACTCCTTCAAGAGAAGTCTTTCATCACAATCTCTGTCTGTCAAGGTCAAAACACAATACAACCTTATAGTCTGCTTCGTGAGCCTCTCCGGGGCCCGAGAAAAAAATGGAAGCAGCTGACCTTCACTGTGAACGAGCATAAATTCTTACTTTGCAACATTCTGTGTAAAGCCATCTGTAGAAGTTGGTTTTTGCACGCCATGTTTGGATATTGTTTGCGTGATATTAAAAAAAGTTTGTTTAAAGGACGTTATGGTTCTAAGTACAGCCGAAAGACCCCTGCAAGTTATGGTAAGCTATGAAAAATAACTTGCGCCAACACCATGCACTGCTAAGACTAACACACAGGACATCAAATATGACATCGCAAATGTCATTGATGAAATCACTGATGACATCACATGTGTATGTACTTTTCATGGAATTTGTGTACTAGGGATTTTTATTATAATGTTCCGAAAAAAGTGTCAAGGGTATTGCAATAAATATCATACCGTTATTAGTGCTTTGAACGATGCATATATATCAATAAATAGCATTGTATTATGGGATTCTATGTAGTATACTGAGCTACTAATGGAGAAAGATAGAATTGTGTGCAGAGTGCAAGATAAAAGTATAATATTTGTAATGTTAATATGTAGAATAATGAAATGATAATTGTCCTGAAATGTTCGAAAATTCATAAAATGGGGGTGTTCTGAGGACGTTATTCGTATTGTGTGATTGCTTAGCTGTTTGCAATGAGGGAATGGTACAGAGAGTAAAGTGGACGCCGTCCGCGGACACAGCGGCTGTTCGTGGACAGGGCGTGGTAAATCCGGGTTTTTCCAGGAA